>NW_025813884.1:0-80538 GCF_021917145.1 Hypomesus transpacificus
AGAGGTTATGCACAGATATTCTCTATTAACTGACAGCTTACATAGTGATGTTGCATTTTCTAGGGATGCCCTAATGTGCACGAATATGAACTGCAAGGATAAACATCATGCTGAAAAGCTCTGTGCCATGTATGATGATATTGTCAAATGTCTTTATGCTTCCAGTGAACCTTTTATTAATCACAAGAGTAAGGTCCCTAACGCACGGCCTGTCTGGAATGAGTTTGTGTCTGAGCAACATGCTGCTGCTAGAGAAGCCTTTAGAGTCTGGTCAGAGGCAGGCAGACCCAGACAGGGAGTGCTGCTTGATAACAAAAACCTCACAAATGCTAGATTTAAATATGCACTCGTTTCATTTAGAGAAATGAAAACACAATGAGAGCAGACTCGCTGGCCAGAAAGATGCAGAATAACAATCTTACTGACTTCTGGAAGGAGGTCAAGATCATAAATAATAACAGAACTCCCCTCCCTTCTGTTATCAAAGGGGTTAGTTGTCCAGAGAAGATTGCTGATATATGGCATGAGCACTACAGTAAACTATATAATTGTGTTCAAAGTAACACAGTGAGAATTGATAATCAATATAAAGGTATCTCTGCAGACTTGATAGTTAGACCAGTAGATATTTATGATGCCATCCACATGCTAGACAACAACAAAGCTTGTGGTATGGATTATATTTCTGCAGAGCATCTAAAAAATGCCAGTTATAGACTCAGTCCATTTCTAGCCATGTGTCTCACTGGAATTATGGTTCATGGTGTTCTACCGAACTCTATTATGTCAGTACTGTTAGTGCCTGTTGTTAAAGATAAGGCTGGTAAACTGAACAGCATAGACAACTATCGACCCATTGCATTGGCCAGTATCTTGTCTAAAGTGTTTGAGAGAATTATTTGATTGAAATTGGAAATGTATATTCTGACTGCAGAAAATCAGTTTGGTTTTAAAAGAAAACATGGTACTGATCTCTGTATCTATGCTCTGAAGGAGATTGTCTCAGGTACACAAGTCTTAATTTATCTGTATTTTTATGCTTTATTGATGCTTACAAAGCTTTCGATCGAATTTGTCATGAAAACCGTTTATGAAGCTAATAGCGAGAGGTGTCCCTAAACCTCTTGTGAGGATTTTGGTGTTCTCGTATGCCAATCAAACTTTTCATGTTAAATGGGACAATGTTGTATCAGCTCCTTTCCATGTTGGTAACGAAGTTCGACAAGGAGGAATTTGATTTCCCTTTTTGTTTAATATGGATATGGACGACTTATCAAGTCAGCTGAATAAGACAAATACAGGCTGTCTTGTTGGTGAATCTATTGTCAATCATCTGATGTACGCAGATTATCTGGTTCCACTCAGCCTGTTGCAACAGATGCTATGGGTGTGCTCTCAGTATGGCTTAGATCATGATATAAAATATAATGCAAAGAAAAGCCACATAATGATAGTCAGAAGTAATCAGGACAGGAAATTAACCTTCCCTACCTTTTATTTATCTGGCAGTCCCCTTGGTGTTTGTGAGGAAATAAAATATCTGCCATGTCATTTCTGATGATTGGACAGATGACAACGGTATGTATCAACAGCGCTGTCAAATATATTCTCAGGCCAGTATGTTATTAAGGACGTTTTCTATGTGCTCAGATTCAGTTAAATGTTCCCTGTTTAGAACCTACATAACACCATTGTACACTGCTCATTTGTGGTCTATGTACAGGAAAAGGAGTATACAGATACTGAAAGTAGCCTACAATGATGCTTTTAGATTGCTACTTAATGTGCCAAGGTGGCATAGTGCTAGTCAGTTGTTTGTGTCTAAGCACGTACCAACCTGTAAGGCAATCCTGAGACAACTGATGTATGGTTTCAATGATGCTTTTAGATTGCTACTTAATGTGCCTAGGTGGCATAGTGCTGGTCAGTTGTTTCTGTCTAAGCACGTACCAACCTGTAAGGCACTCCTGAGACAACTGATGTATGGTTTCATGTGTCGACTGGACAAGTCTGAGAACTGAATAGTAGAGGCTCTGGTCAACCCTCTAAAGAGCTGCTATCGATTACTTGGAACTTAAGACTACATTGGCACAAAAGTCTTCATACTTTTTATGCACTGTATTATCTATGTTTTATGTTTTTGTTTTACTCTCTTTTTTATAGCTCTATGTCTGTTATTTTATGTGGAACTTGGCGTCTGAAATAAAGATTTATATATATATAAACACATATATATATATATATATATCAATGTTTCAGGATTTGTATAACTTTTTACCATTGCATACAAAATCGGAAATGCAATACCAAAAAGATCAGCTTTTGTTAAGAGATCCAAGATTACAAGATCCACAAGGCCTTTGCTAGAAACTAAGGAATGAGTGGGGGCTTGGTCAGCCCACACTCTCCTGAAATGTTGCGTGTGCGTCTTGCCAAGCCCGCGCGTGTGTAAGTTAAGGCTGAGTGTGTGAGGATGTGGAGCACGCGCGGGCAGGAGGAGGGGAGACATTCATTGGAAATTTGGCTAGAAATTAGCCAAGCAAGCATGTTTCAAATATTCACCAAAAATCGACCTTTGATCTTACAGTCAACTTTTTCACAGATTTGTGTTATAAACATTCTCAAGAGTCTTCATATGAACTTGTGATTGAATCAGAGTATCAGTTTTTGACTGGCTGATGTGTAAAGCATTATTTTAGCGTTAGCGATAAGTTCAATTTGCTTTATATCAATCATTTTTGGAGATATGAAGTTGCCTTTGCACACGGTAACATGTTGTAGTGTCTTCCATCGATATACCAAGTTTCGTGTTGATATCTCAAAGATTTGCTGAGACATGACTTCACATCCTGTTTGGCGGCTTTTCTGATGAATTTGATTGGCTGTACCGGACAAACGGTTGTGAGGATCAAAATTCTTTTCGATAACTTTTGTGAGGCTTGGTCTGAAGATCATCTCTGGTAACTTTGAAGAAGATATGACAAAAATTGTAGGAGGAGTAGGCTTTCAAAGGTTTTTGATAAAACCGGAAGTAGCGGAAAATCTATATAACCGGAAATTGACGCCATGGGGTGCGTTGAACTCGGCTTGAACCAGGGAATCCAATGGTACCTCATTTTTGAAAATGGGTCATACGGTTCAAAAGTTGCGTGTGTAAACACAAGTCCAACTTTGACCCGTTGGTGGCGCTGGAGTGGTCTAATGGGAGACATGAAACTTGGTGTAGGTATAGAATCAACTGTCCTTAATGAGTGTGCCAAATTTCACAAAAAGTTGTCGAAGGGTTCTAGGGGCTGCCATTGACTTCCATGGAACAAGAATAATAATAATAATAAAACTAACAATAACAATAGGTTTCCTCCTGACGGAGGAATCCTAATAAAATAATAATAATAATAAAACTAACAATAACAATAGGTTTCCTCCTGACGGAGGAATCCTAAATATAACTGCAAGCAGTAATGGCGGATTCCTCCAAACATTGCGAACCATTGAAAAATGTATATTCTTGACAAATTGGAACTGTATAGAAAAATCTATGCTGCAGAATTACCAATGGGATACCAAATCTGAAATATAATACCACCAGGATCCACAAGGGCCTTTATTTCAACTCAAGGAGTGAAGGGAGGGGGCTTGGTTAGCCTATCCATTCCAGAAAGCCTTTGTGCTTTAGGGCGTGGAATGTAGCGCCACATATGGGTAATGGTGGGACAGTTGTGGTTTGGTAATTACCCTTGGTCTATACTTTCAAAAAAGCTCGACCAGAGAATACCCCCCGCTCTCAGGGTACCGAGCTTCAGCTCAGTCATGATGCTGGGATGAATGTAGGCCTATATGTAGAGACCAGGGAGACAGACACACCGGCCAGCTGCCCTGATGGGTCCGTGGTAGATCATTAATGCGGGTTGTATCCTACAACGCTCGTGGCCTCCGAGTAGGACATACTGCTGCTGATAGATCAAGACGTTTGGTGGTGGACACATTGCTGGACGAGAGTGACATTGTCTGCCTTCAAGAAACCTGGATGACCAAGCAAGATCTGGACAAATTGAACTCCCTACACAAGAACTTTCATGGTGCTGGAGAGTCCACTACCGATCTCAGCATGAGAATGGTTTGTGGGAGGATAGCTGGTGGTGTAGCTATACTGTGGAACATAAAATATGACCCAACGGTAAAGGTGGTGTGGCTTAACGTTGACTGGGCTATTGGGTTGGAGTTTAATCACAATGAAAATAAATGTACTATTGTAAATGTGTACACACCATATGAATCCTATGACCATGAGGATGAATTTCAGAACAGGTTAGCTTTTATTCAGTCCTTCATAGAGGACAATAGTTCATGTTGTGTCTATGTCATGGGTGATTTTAATGCTGACATGTCAGATAAGTGTTTATTCGCACAACATCTGCAGCAGTTCTGTAATGAAACTAAATTAATTATATCAAGCGTTATTGCCTGATACAAGTTTTACCTATATAAGTGAAACGTGGCACACAACTTCCTGGCTAGACCATATTGTAACCACAGCCGATTCTCATGACTCACTGGAAAGTATAGAGATGTGTTATGGGCTGGCCACCACTGATCACATACCAGTTGCTATGCTGCTAAATGTTGAGAGTGTACCCTTGTTGCTGGCCCCCCAAGAAAACTGGACTGGTCAAAATTGACCAAAGAGGTTCGGCACAGATATTCTCTATTAACTAATTCTCGGATATGAACTGCAAGGATAAACATAATGCTGAAAAGCTCTGTGCCATGTATGATGATATTGTCAAATGTCTTTATGCTTCCAGTGAACCTTTTATTAATCACAAGAGTAAGGTCCCTAACGCACGGCCTGTCTGGAATGAGTTTGTGTCTGAGCAACATGCTGCTGCTAGAGAAGCCTTTAGAGTCTGGTCAGAGGCAGGCAGACCCAGACAGAGAGTGCTGCTTGATAACAAAAACCTCACAAATGCTAGATTTAAATATGCACTCGTTTCATTAAGAGAAATGAAAACACAATGAGAGCAGACTCGCTGGCCAGAAAGATGCAGAATAACAATCTTACTGACTTCTGGAAGGAGGTCAAGATCATAAATAATAACAGAACTCCCCTCCCTTCTGATATCAAAGGGGTTAGTTGTCCAGAGAAGATTGCTGATCTATGGCATGAGCACTACAGTAAACTATTTAATTGTGTTCAAAGTAACACAGTGAGAATTGATAATCAATATAAAGGTATCTCTGCAGACTTGATAGTTAGATCAGTAGATATTTATGATGCCATCCACATGCTAGACAACAACAAAGCTTGTGGTATGGATTCCATTTCTGCAGAGCATCTAAAAAATGCCAGTTATAGACTCAGTCCATTTCTAGCCATGTGTCTCACTGGAATTATGGTTCATGGTGTTCTACCGAACTCTATTATGTCAGTACTGTTAGTGCCTGTTGTTAAAGATAAGGCTGGTAAACTGAACAGCATAGACAACTGTAGCGCCTCTCTAGTTTGGTGGATTTGTAATGAGAGGTGGCTAACCTGAGTTCGTTAGTAATTGTTACTAACTTAAACCAATTTAACATATGAAAAAAACAATACAACCAACTGTTAAACAAAAACAGGAAAGATTTACTTCAGACAAAAAATCAGTTCTTCAGTTATTGGTTCAACATTTACATGACATCGTAATGCACATGGACACACAATACAAACTAGCCGGCAATGCTAACTACACGAATACCTTAATTCAGTACAGTTCTACGGTGCAGGCCTGAGTGTAGCTCGTGTGCGTTGTAGCCGTAAACAAAATGGCTGTTTCGCCAGGATGGCACAAAATAACAAGGAGCTGGTACCTCGGATCAGCAGTGCGGTAGCACACGCACTGCGGCAGAAGGGCGGCAGCAGGTGAAGGAGAGACCGACCAAATACTCTCGTGGATTTACGAGACGAACCAACTCAGGAAGAAGACTGAGGACGACGACAATCCCGACCTCCACCGGCTCCAACCTGGCACTCGCTGTCGCTAGTCTGGCGGCAAAGCCCGTGCTTAATCCAAAACCGCCAACAGCCAAACTCCTCTTTCTGGGTTATTGTTGTTGGTTGAGATATTCACCCAACAATATAAACATAACACCACTAATGATAATATAAAATCTTCACTCTTGGTATTTTACCGTACGCTACAATTTTCTTCTCCCTCCAACTCCTCCGCTCGCTCTGTCTTTTTCTACTCCAACCTCATCTACCCCAACTTCCCGTGTTACCCTGCCCTTTGACCTCAAACCGGATTGGCTTAACATCATAATCAAAATTAAAGCAACAACATAGATTCACAAAACATTCATCTTACTCTCTTCATATTTGTAACCGGTACATTTTAACATGCGTTTTTTAAACAACAGATATACATTTCCAAATGCTGTATTCAGTAAAACATGAACAATATGCATTTCTCATCAAATCAAAATCATACTCTCAAACCTTAAAGTCTATTTATTAAACTATGAACTTAAGTATTATGTATTCAAACTTTTATATTTATGTAATAGGATTGTTTCAACAGAAATGTTTACCACCCGGGCTACACAACTATCGACCCATTGCATTGGCCAGTATCTTGTCTAAAGTGTTTGAGAGAATTATTTGATTGAAATTGGAAATGTATATTCTGACTGCAGAAAATCAGTTTGGTTTTAAAAGAAAACATGGTACTGATCTCTGTATCTATGCTCTGAAGGAGATTGTCTCAGGTACACAAGTCTTAATTCATCTGTATTTTTATGCTTTATTGATGCTTACAAAGCTTTCGATCGAATTTGTCATGAAAAACTGTTTATGAAGCTAATAGCGAGAGGTTTCCCTAAACCTCTTGTGAGGATTTTGGTGTTCTGGTATGCAAATCAAACTTTTCATGTTAAATGGGACAATGTTGTATCAGCTGCTTTCCATGTTGGTAACGGAGTTCGACAAGGAGGAATTTGATTTCCCTTTTTGTTTAATATGGATATGGACGACTTATCAAGCCAGCTGAATAAGACAAATACAGGCTGTCTTGTTGGTGAATCTATTGTCAATCATCTGATGTACGCAGATTATCTGGTTCCACTCAGCCTGTTGCAACAGATGCTATGGGTGTGCTCTCAGTATGGCTTAGATCATGATATAAAATATAATGCAAAGAAAAGCCACATAATGATAGTCAGAAGTAATCAGGACAGGAAATTAACCTTCCCTACCTTTTATTTATCTGGCAGTCCCCTTGGTGTTTGTGAGGAAATAAAATATCTGCCATGTCATTTCTGATGATTGGACAGATGACAACGATATGTATCAACAGCGCTGTCAAATATATTCTCAGGCCAGTATGTTATTAAGGACGTTTTCTATGTGCTCAGATTCAGTTAAATGTTCCCTGTTTAGAACCTACATAACACCATTGTACACTGCTCATTTGTGGTCTATGTACAGGTAAAGGAGTATACAGATACTGAAAGTAGCCTACAATGATGCTTTTAGATTGCTACTTAATGTGCCAAGGTGGCATAGTGCTAGTCAGTTGTTTGTGTCTAAGCACGTACCAACCTGTAAGGCAATCCTGAGACAACTGATGTATGGTTTCAATGATGCTTTTAGATTGCTACTTAATGTGCCTAGGTGGCATAGTGCTGGTCAGTTGTTTCTGTCTAAGCACGTACCAACCTGTAAGGCACTCCTGAGACAACTGATGTATGGTTTCATGTGTCGACTGGACAAGTCTGAGAACTGAATAGTAGAGGCCCTGGTCAACCCTCTAAAGAGCTGCTATCGATTACTTGGAACTTAAGACTACATTGGCACAAAAGTCTTCATACTTTTTATGCACTGTATTATCTATGTTTTATGTTTTCGTTTTACTCTCTTTTTTATAGCTCTATGTCTGTTATTTTATGTGGAACTTGGCGTCTGAAATAAAGATTTATATATATATAAATACATATATATATATCAATGTTTCAGGATTTGTATAACTTTTTACCATTGCATACAAAATCGGAAATGCAATACTAAAAAGATCAGCTTTTGTTAAGAGATCCAAGATTACAAGATCCACAAGGCCTTGGCTAGAAACCAAGGAATGAGTGGGGGCTTGGTCAGCCCACACTCTCCTGAAATGTTGCGTGTGCGTCTTGCCAAGCCCGCGCGTGTGTAAGTTAAGGCTGAGTGTGTGAGGATGTGGAGCACGCGCGGGCAGGAGGAGGGGAGACATTCATTGGAAATTTGGCTAGAAATTAGCCAAGCAAGCATGTTTCAAATATTCACCAAAAATCGACCTTTGATCTTACAGTCAACTTTTTCACAGATTTGTGTTATAAACATTCTCAAGAGTCTTCATATGAACTTGTGATTGAATCAGAGTATCAGTTTTTGACTGGCTGATGTGTAAAGCATTATTTTAGCGTTAGCGATAAGTTCAATTTGCTTTATATCAATCATTTTTGGAGATATGAAGTTGCCTTTGCACACGGTAACATGTTGTAGTGTCTTCCATCGATATACCAAGTTTCGTGTTGATATCTCAAAGATTTGCTGAGACAGGACTTCACATCCTGTTTGGCGGCTTTTCTGATGAATTTGATTGGCTGTACCGGACAAACGGTTGTGAGGATCAAAATTCTTTTCGATAACTTTTGTGACGCTTGGTCTGAAGATCATCTCTGGTAACTTTGAAGAAGATATGACAAAAATTGTAGGAGGAGTAGGCTTTCAAAGGTTTTTGATAAAACCGGAAGTAGCGGAAAATCTATATAACCGGAAATTGACGCCATGGGGTGCGTTGAACTCGGCTTGAACCAGGGAATCCAATGGTACCTCATTTTTGAAAATGGGTCATACGGTTCAAAAGTTGCGTGTGTAAACACAAGTCCAACTTTGACCCATTGGTGGCGCTGGAGTGGTCTAATGGGAGACATGAAACTTGGTGTAGGTATAGAATCAACTGTCCTTAATGAGTGTGCCAAATTTCACAAAAAGTTGTCGAAGTGTTCTAGGGGCTGCCATTGACTTCCATGGAACAAGAATAATAATAATAATAAAACTAACAATAACAATAGGTTTCCTCCTGACGGAGGAATCCTAATAATAAATATAACTGCAAGCAGTAATGGCGGATTCCTCCAAACATTGCGAACCATTGAAAAATGTATATTCTTGACAAATTGGAACTGTATAGAAAAATCTATGCTGCAGAATTACCAATGGGATACCAAATCTGAAATATAATACCATCAAGATCCACAAGGGCCTTTATTTCAACCCAAGGAGTGAAGGGAGGGGGCTTGGTTAGCCTATCCATTCCAGAAAGCCTTTGTGCTTTAGGGCGTGGAATGTAGCGCCACCTATGGGTAATGGTGGGACAGTTGTGGTGTGGTAATTACCCTTGGTCTATACTTTCAAAAAAGCTCGACCAGAGCATACCCCCCACTCTCAGGGTACCGAGCTTCAGCTCAGTCATGATGCTGGGATGAATGTAGGCCTATATGTAGAGACCAGGGAGACAGACACACCGGCCAGCTGCCCTGATGGGTCCGTGGTAGATCATTAATGCGGGTTGTATCCTACAACGCTCGTGGCCTCCGAGTAGGACATACTGCTGCTGATAGATCAAGACGTTTGGTGGTGGACACATTGCTGGACGAGAGTGACATTGTCTGCCTTCAAGAAACCTGGATGGCCAAGCAAGATCTGGACAAATTGAACTCCCTACACAAGATGTTTCATAGTGCTGGAGAGTCCACTACCAATCTCAGCATGAGAATGGTTTGTGGGAGGATAGCTGGTGGTGTAGCTATACTGTGGAACATAAAATATGACCCAACGGTAAAGGTGGTGTGGCTTAACGTTGACTGGGCTATTGGGTTGGAGTTTAATCACAATGAAAATAAATTTACTATTGTAAATGTGTACACACCATATGAATCCTATGACCATGAGGATGAATTTCAGAACAGGTTAGCTTTTATTCAGTCCTTCATAGAGGACAATAGTTCATGTTGTGTCTATGTCATGGGTGATTTTAATGCTGAAATGTCAGATAAGCGTTTATTCGCACAACATCTGCAGCAGTTCTGTAATGAAACTAAATTAATTATATCAAGCGTTATTGCCTGATACAAGTTTTACCTATATAAGTGAAACGTGGCACACAACTTCCTGGCTAGACCATATTGTAACCACAGCCGATGCTCATGACTCACTGGAAAGTATAGAGATGTGTTATGGGCTGGCCACCACTGATCACATACCAGTTGCTATGCTGCTAAATGTTGAGATTGTACCCTTGTTGCTGGCCCCCCAAGAAAACTGGACTGGTCAAAATTGACCAAAGAGGTTCGGCACAGATATTCTCTATTAACTGACAGCTTACATAGTGATGTTGCATTTTCTAGGGATGCCCTAATGTGCACGGATATGAACTGCAAGGATAAACATCATGCTGAAAAGCTCTGTGCCATGTATGATGATATTGTCAAATGTCTTTATGCTTCCAGTGAACCTTTTATTAATCACAAGAGTAAGGTCCCTAACGCACGGCCTGTCTGGAATGAGTTTGTGTCTGAGCAACATGCTGCTGCTAGAGAAGCCTTTAGAGTCTGGTCAGAGGCAGGCAGACCCAGACAGGGAGTGCTGCTTGATAACAAAAACCTCACAAATGCTAGATTTAAATATGCACTCGTTTCATTAAGAGAAATGAAAACACAATGAGAGTAGACTCGCTGGCCAGAAAGATGCAGAATAACAATCTTACTGACTTCTGGAAGGAGGTCAAGATCATAAATAATAACAGAACTCCCCTCCCTTCTGATATCAAAGGGGTTAGTTGTCCAGAGAAGATTGCTGATCTATGGCATGAGCACTACAGTAAACTATTTAATTGTGTTCAAAGTAACACAGTGAGAATTGATAATCAATATAAAGGTATCTCTGCAGACTTGATAGTTAGATCAGTAGATATTTATGATGCCATCCACATGCTAGACAACAACAAAGCTTGTGGTATGGATTCCATTTCTGCAGAGCATCTAAAAAATGCCAGTTATAGACTCAGTCCATTTCTAGCCATGTGTCTCACTGGAATTATGGTTCATGGTGTTCTACCGAACTCTATTATGTCAGTACTGTTAGTGCCTGTTGTTAAAGATAAGGCTGGTAAACTGAACAGCATAGACAACTGTAGCGCCTCTCTAGTTTGGTGGATTTGTAATGAGAGGTGGCTAACCTGAGTTCGTTAGTAATTGTTACTAACTTAAACCAATTTAACATATGAAAAAAACAATACAACCAACTGTTAAACAAAAACAGGAAAGATTTACTTCAGACAAAAAATCAGTTCTTCAGTTATTGGTTCAACATTTACATGACATCGTAATGCACATGGACACACAATACAAACTAGCCGGCAATGCTAACTACACGAATACCTTAATTCAGTACAGTTCTACGGTGCAGGCCTGAGTGTAGCTCGTGTGCGTTGTAGCCGTAAACAAAATGGCTGTTTCGCCAGGATGGCACAAAATAACAAGGAGCTGGTACCTCGGATCAGCAGTGCGGTAGCACACGCACTGCGGCAGAAGGGCGGCAGCAGGTGAAGGAGAGACCGACCAAATACTCTCGTGGATTTACGAGACGAACCAACTCAGGAAGAAGACTGAGGACGACGACAATCCCGACCTCCACCGGCTCCAACCTGGCACTCGCTGTCGCTAGTCTGGCGGCAAAGCCCGTGCTTAATCCAAAACCGCCAACAGCCAAACTCCTCTTTCTGGGTTATTGTTGTTGGTTGAGATATTCACCCAACAATATAAACATAACACCACTAATGATAATATAAAATCTTCACTCTTGGTATTTTACCGTACGCTACAATTTTCTTCTCCCTCCAACTCCTCCGCTCGCTCTGTCTTTTTCTACTCCAACCTCATCTACCCCAACTTCCCGTGTTACCCTGCCCTTTGACCTCAAACCGGATTGGCTTAACATCATAATCAAAATTAAAGCAACAACATAGATTCACAAAACATTCATCTTACTCTCTTCATATTTGTAACCGGTACATTTTAACATGCGTTTTTTAAACAACAGATATACATTTCCAATTGCTGTATTCAGTAAAACATGAACAATATGCATTTCTCATCAAATCAAAATCATACTCTCAAACCTTAAAGTCTATTTATTAAACTATGAACTTAAGTATTATGTATTCAAACTTTTATATTTATGTAATAGGATTGTTTCAACAGAAATGTTTACCACCCGGGCTACACAACTATCGACCCATTGCATTGGCCAGTATCTTGTCTAAAGTGTTTGAGAGAATTATTTGATTGAAATTGGAAATGTATATTCTGACTGCAGAAAATCAGTTTGGTTTTAAAAGAAAACATGGTACTGATCTCTGTATCTATGCTCTGAAGGAGATTGTCTCAGGTACACAAGTCTTAATTCATCTGTATTTTTATGCTTTATTGATGCTTACAAAGCTTTCGATCGAATTTGTCATGAAAAACTGTTTATGAAGCTAATAGCGAGAGGTTTCCCTAAACCTCTTGTGAGGATTTTGGTGTTCTGGTATGCCAATCAAACTTTTCATGTTAAATGGGACAATGTTGTATCAGCTGCTTTCCATGTTGGTAACGGAGTTCGACAAGGAGGAATTTGATTTCCCTTTTTGTTTAATATGGATATGGACGACTTATCAAGCCAGCTGAATAAGACAAATACAGGCTGTCTTGTTGGTGAATCTATTGTCAATCATCTGATGTACGCAGATTATCTGGTTCCACTCAGCCTGTTGCAACAGATGCTATGGGTGTGCTCTCAGTATGGCTTAGATCATGATATAAAATATAATGCAAAGAAAAGCCACATAATGATAGTCAGAAGTAATCAGGACAGGAAATTAACCTTCCCTACCTTTTATTTATCTGGCAGTCCCCTTGGTGTTTGTGAGGAAATAAAAATATCTGCCATGTCATTTCTGATGATTGGACAGATGACAACGATATGTATCAACAGCGCTGTCAAATATATTCTCAGGCCAGTATGTTATTAAGGACGTTTTCTATGTGCTCAGATTCAGTTAAATGTTCCCTGTTTAGAACCTACATAACACCATTGTACACTGCTCATTTGTGGTCTATGTACAGGAAAAGGAGTATACAGATACTGAAAGTAGCCTACAATGATGCTTTTAGATTGCTACTTAATGTGCCAAGGTGGCATAGTGCTAGTCAGTTGTTTGTGTCTAAGCACGTACCAACCTGTAAGGCAATCCTGAGACAACTGATGTATGGTTTCAATGATGCTTTTAGATTGCTACTTAATGTGCCTAGGTGGCATAGTGCTGGTCAGTTGTTTCTGTCTAAGCACGTACCAACCTGTAAGGCACTCCTGAGACAACTGATGTATGGTTTCATGTGTCGACTGGACAAGTCTGAGAACTGAATAGTAGAGGCCCTGGTCAACCCTCTAAAGAGCTGCTATCGATTACTTGGAACTTAAGACTACATTGGCACAAAAGTCTTCATACTTTTTATGCACTGTATTATCTATGTTTTATGTTTTCGTTTTACTCTCTTTTTTATAGCTCTATGTCTGTTATTTTATGTGGAACTTGGCGTCTGAAATAAAGATTTATATATATATAAATACATATATATATATCAATGTTTCAGGATTTGTATAACGTTTTACCATTGCATACAAAATCGGAAATGCAATACTAAAAAGATCAGCTTTTGTTAAGAGATCCAAGATTACAAGATCCACAAGGCCTTGGCTAGAAACCAAGGAATGAGTGGGGGCTTGGTCAGCCCACACTCTCCTGAAATGTTGCGTGTGCGTCTTGCCAAGCCCGCGCGTGTGTAAGTTAAGGCTGAGTGTGTGAGGATGTGGAGCACGTGCGGGCAGGAGGAGGGGAGACATTCATTGGAAATTTGGCTAGAAATTAGCCAAGCAAGCATGTTTCAAATATTCACCAAAAATCGACCTTTGATCTTACAGTCAACTTTTTCACAGATTTGTGTTATAAACATTCTCAAGAGTCTTCATATGAACTTGTGATTGAATCAGAGTATCAGTTTTTGACTGGCTGATGTGTAAAGCATTATTTTAGCGTTAGCGATAAGTTCAATTTGCTTTATATCAATCATTTTTGGAGATATGAAGTTGCCTTTGCACACGGTAACATGTTGTAGTGTCTTCCATCGATATACCAAGTTTCGTGTTGATATCTCAAAGATTTGCTGAGACATGACTTCACATCCTGTTTGGCGGCTTTTCTGATGAATTTGATTGGCTGTACCGGACAAACGGTTGTGAGGATCAAAATTATTTTCGATAACTTTTGTGACGCTTGGTCTGAAGATCATCTCTGGTAACTTTGAAGAAGATATGACAAAAATTGTAGGAGGAGTAGGCTTTCAAAGGTTTTTGATAAAACCGGAAGTAGCGGAAAATCTATATAACCGGAAATTGACGCCATGGGGTGCGTTGAACTCGGCTTGAACCAGGGAATCCAATGGTACCTCATTTTTGAAAATGGGTCATACGGTTCAAAAGTTGCGTGTGTAAACACAAGTCCAACTTTGACCCATTGGTGGCGCTGGAGTGGTCTAATGGGAGACATGAAACTTGGTGTAGGTATAGAATCAACTGTCCTTAATGAGTGTGCCAAATTTCACAAAAAGTTGTCGAAGTGTTCTAGGGGCTGCCATTGACTTCCATGGAACAAGAATAATAATAATAAATATAACTGCAAGCAGTAATGGCGGATTCCTCCAAACATTGCGAACCATTGAAAAATGTATATTCTTGACAAATTGGAACTGTATAGAAAAATCTATGCTGCAGAATTACCAATGGGATACCAAATCTGAAATATAATACCATCAAGATCCACAAGGGCCTTTATTTCAACCCAAGGAGTGAAGGGAGGGGGCTTGGTTAGCCTATCCATTCCAGAAAGCCTTTGTGCTTTAGGGCGTGGAATGTAGCGCCACCTATGGGTAATGGTGGGACAGTTGTGGTGTGGTAATTACCCTTGGTCTATACTTTCAAAAAAGCTCGACCAGAGCATACCCCCCGCTCTCAGGGTACCGAGCTTCAGCTCAGTCATGATGCTGGGATGAATGTAGGCCTATATGTAGAGACCAGGGAGACAGACACACCGGCCAGCTGCCCTGATGGGTCCGTGGTAGATCATTAATGCGGGTTGTATCCTACAACGCTCGTGGCCTCCGAGTAGGACATACTGCTGCTGATAGATCAAGACGTTTGGTGGTGGACACATTGCTGGACGAGAGTGACATTGTCTGCCTTCAAGAAACCTGGATGGCCAAGCAAGATCTGGACAAATTGAACTCCCTACACAAGAACTTTCATGGTGCTGGAGAGTCCACTACCGATCTCAGCATGAGAATGGTTTGTGGGAGGATAGCTGGTGGTGTAGCTATACTGTGGAACATAAAATATGACCCAACGGTAAAGGTGGTGTGGCTTAACGTTGACTGGGCTATTGGGTTGGAGTTTAATCACAATGAAAATAAGTTACTATTGTAAATGTGTACACACCATATGAATCCTATGACCATGAGGATGAATTTCAGAACAGGTTAGCTTTTATTCAGTCCTTCATAGAGGACAATAGTTCATGTTGTGTCTATGTCATGGGTGATTTTAATGCTGACATGTCAGATAAGCGTTTATTCGCACAACATCTGCAGCAGTTCTGTAATGAAACTAAATTAATTATATCAAGCGTTATTGCCTGATACAAGTTTTACCTATATAAGTGAAACGTGGCACACAACTTCCTGGCTAGACCATATTGTAACCACAGCCGATGCTCATGACTCACTGGAAAGTATAGAGATGTGTTATGGGCTGGCCACCACTGATCACATACCAGTTGCTATGCTGCTAAATGTTGAGAGTGTACCCTTGTTGCTGGCCCCCCAAGAAAACTGGACTGGTCAAAATTGACCAAAGAGGTTCGGCACAGATATTCTCTATTAACTGACAGCTTACATAGTGATGTTGCATTTTCTAGGGATGCCCTAATGTGCACGATATGAACTGCAAGGATAAACATCATGCTGAAAAGCTCTGTGCCATGTATGATGATATTGTCAAATGTCTTTATGCTTCCAGTGAACCTTTTATTAATCACAAGAGTAAGGTCCCTAACGCACGGCCTGTCTGGAATGAGTTTGTGTCTGAGCAACATGCTGCTGCTAGAGAAGCCTTTAGAGTCTGGTCAGAGGCAGGCAGACCCAGACAGGGAGTGCTGCTTGATAACAAAAACCTCACAAATGCTAGATTTAAATATGCACTCGTTTCATTAAGAGAAATGAAAACACAATGAGAGCAGACTCGCTGGCCAGAAAGATGCAGAATAACAATCTTACTGACTTCTGGAAGGAGGTCAAGATCATAAATAATAACAGAACTCCCCTCCCTTCTGATATCAAAGGGGTTAGTTGTCCAGAGAAGATTGCTGATCTATGGCATGAGCACTACAGTAAACTATTTAATTGTGTTCAAAGTAACACAGTGAGAATTGATAATCAATATAAAGGTATCTCTGCAGACTTGATAGTTAGATCAGTAGATATTTATGATGCCATCCACATGCTAGACAACAACAAAGCTTGTGGTATGGATTCCATTTCTGCAGAGCATCTAAAAAATGCCAGTTATAGACTCAGTCCATTTCTAGCCATGTGTCTCACTGGAATTATGGTTCATGGTGTTCTACCGAACTCTATTATGTCAGTACTGTTAGTGCCTGTTGTTAAAGATAAGGCTGGTAAACTGAACAGCATAGACAACTGTAGCGCCTCTCTAGTTTGGTGGATTTGTAATGAGAGGTGGCTAACCTGAGTTCGTTAGTAATTGTTACTAACTTAAACCAATTTAACATATGAAAAAAACAATACAACCAACTGTTAAACAAAAACAGGAAAGATTTACTTCAGACAAAAAATCAGTTCTTCAGTTATTGGTTCAACATTTACATGACATCGTAATGCACATGGACACACAATACAAACTAGCCGGCAATGCTAACTACACGAATACCTTAATTCAGTACAGTTCTACGGTGCAGGCCTGAGTGTAGCTCGTGTGCGTTGTAGCCGTAAACAAAATGGCTGTTTCGCCAGGATGGCACAAAATAACAAGGAGCTGGTACCTCGGATCAGCAGTGCGGTAGCACACGCACTGCGGCAGAAGGGCGGCAGCAGGTGAAGGAGAGACCGACCAAATACTCTCGTGGATTTACGAGACGAACCAACTCAGGAAGAAGACTGAGGACGACGACAATCCCGACCTCCACCGGCTCCAACCTGGCACTCGCTGTCGCTAGTCTGGCGGCAAAGCCCGTGCTTTATCCAAAACCGCCAACAGCCAAACTCCTCTTTCTGGGTTATTGTTGTTGGTTGAGATATTCACCCAACAATATAAACATAACACCACTAATGATAATATAAAATCTTCACTCTTGGTATTTTACCGTACGCTACAATTTTCTTCTCCCTCCAACTCCTCCGCTCGCTCTGTCTTTTTCTACTCCAACCTCATCTACCCCAACTTCCCGTGTTACCCTGCCCTTTGACCTCAAACCGGATTGGCTTAACATCATAATCAAAATTAAAGCAACAACATAGATTCACAAAACATTCATCTTACTCTCTTCATATTTGTAACCGGTACATTTTAACATGCGTTTTTTAAACAACAGATATACATTTCCAAATGCTGTATTCAGTAAAACATGAACAATATGCATTTCTCATCAAATCAAAATCATACTCTCAAACCTTAAAGTCTATTTATTAAACTATGAACTTAAGTATTATGTATTCAAACTTTTATATTTATGTAATAGGATTGTTTCAACAGAAATGTTTACCACCCGGGCTACACAACTATCGACCCATTGCATTGGCCAGTATCTTGTCTAAAGTGTTTGAGAGAATTATTTGATTGAAATTGGAAATGTATATTCTGACTGCAGAAAATCAGTTTGGTTTTAAAAGAAAACATGGTACTGATCTCTGTATCTATGCTCTGAAGGAGATTGTCTCAGGTACACAAGTCTTAATTCATCTGTATTTTTATGCTTTATTGATGCTTACAAAGCTTTCGATCGAATTTGTCATGAAAAACTGTTTATGAAGCTAATAGCGAGAGGTTTCCCTAAACCTCTTGTGAGGATTTTGGTGTTCTGGTATGCAAATCAAACTTTTCATGTTAAATGGGACAATGTTGTATCAGCTGCTTTCCATGTTGGTAACGGAGTTCGACAAGGAGGAATTTGATTTCCCTTTTTGTTTAATATGGATATGGACGACTTATCAAGCCAGCTGAATAAGACAAATACAGGCTGTCTTGTTGGTGAATCTATTGTCAATCATCTGATGTACGCAGATTATCTGGTTCCACTCAGCCTGTTGCAACAGATGCTATGGGTGTGCTCTCAGTATGGCTTAGATCATGATATAAAATATAATGCAAAGAAAAGCCACATAATGATAGTCAGAAGTAATCAGGACAGGAAATTAACCTTCCCTACCTTTTATTTATCTGGCAGTCCCCTTGGTGTTTGTGAGGAAATAAAATATCTGCCATGTCATTTCTGATGATTGGACAGATGACAACGATATGTATCAACAGCGCTGTCAAATATATTCTCAGGCCAGTATGTTATTAAGGACGTTTTCTATGTGCTCAGATTCAGTTAAATGTTCCCTGTTTAGAACCTACATAACACCATTGTACACTGCTCATTTGTGGTCTATGTACAGGTAAAGGAGTATACAGATACTGAAAGTAGCCTACAATGATGCTTTTAGATTGCTACTTAATGTGCCAAGGTGGCATAGTGCTAGTCAGTTGTTTGTGTCTAAGCACGTACCAACCTGTAAGGCAATCCTGAGACAACTGATGTATGGTTTCAATGATGCTTTTAGATTGCTACTTAATGTGCCTAGGTGGCATAGTGCTGGTCAGTTGTTTCTGTCTAAGCACGTACCAACCTGTAAGGCACTCCTGAGACAACTGATGTATGGTTTCATGTGTCGACTGGACAAGTCTGAGAACTGAATAGTAGAGGCCCTGGTCAACCCTCTAAAGAGCTGCTATCGATTACTTGGAACTTAAGACTACATTGGCACAAAAGTCTTCATACTTTTTATGCACTGTATTATCTATGTTTTATGTTTTCGTTTTACTCTCTTTTTTATAGCTCTATGTCTGTTATTTTATGTGGAACTTGGCGTCTGAAATAAAGATTTATATATATATAAATACATATATATATATCAATGTTTCAGGATTTGTATAACTTTTTACCATTGCATACAAAATCGGAAATGCAATACTAAAAAGATCAGCTTTTGTTAAGAGATCCAAGATTACAAGATCCACAAGGCCTTGGCTAGAAACCAAGGAATGAGTGGGGGCTTGGTCAGCCCACACTCTCCTGAAATGTTGCGTGTGCGTCTTGCCAAGCCCGCGCGTGTGTAAGTTAAGGCTGAGTGTGTGAGGATGTGGAGCACGCGCGGGCAGGAGGAGGGGAGACATTCATTGGAAATTTGGCTAGAAATTAGCCAAGCAAGCATGTTTCAAATATTCACCAAAAATCGACCTTTGATCTTACAGTCAACTTTTTCACAGATTTGTGTTATAAACATTCTCAAGAGTCTTCATATGAACTTGTGATTGAATCAGAGTATCAGTTTTTGACTGGCTGATGTGTAAAGCATTATTTTAGCGTTAGCGATAAGTTCAATTTGCTTTATATCAATCATTTTTGGAGATATGAAGTTGCCTTTGCACACGGTAACATGTTGTAGTGTCTTCCATCGATATACCAAGTTTCGTGTTGATATCTCAAAGATTTGCTGAGACAGGACTTCACATCCTGTTTGGCGGCTTTTCTGATGAATTTGATTGGCTGTACCGGACAAACGGTTGTGAGGATCAAAATTCTTTTCGATAACTTTTGTGACGCTTGGTCTGAAGATCATCTCTGGTAACTTTGAAGAAGATATGACAAAAATTGTAGGAGGAGTAGGCTTTCAAAGGTTTTTGATAAAACCGGAAGTAGCGGAAAATCTATATAACCGGAAATTGACGCCATGGGGTGCGTTGAACTCGGCTTGAACCAGGGAATCCAATGGTACCTCATTTTTGAAAATGGGTCATACGGTTCAAAAGTTGCGTGTGTAAACACAAGTCCAACTTTGACCCATTGGTGGCGCTGGAGTGGTCTAATGGGAGACATGAAACTTGGTGTAGGTATAGAATCAACTGTCCTTAATGAGTGTGCCAAATTTCACAAAAAGTTGTCGAAGTGTTCTAGGGGCTGCCATTGACTTCCATGGAACAAGAATAATAATAATAATAAAACTAACAATAACAATAGGTTTCCTCCTGACGGAGGAATCCTAATAAATATAACTGCAAGCAGTAATGGCGGATTCCTCCAAACATTGCGAACCATTGAAAAATGTATATTCTTGACAAATTGGAATTGTATAGAAAAATCTATGCTGCAGAATTACCAATGGGATACCAAATCTGAAATATAATACCATCAAGATCCACAAGGGCCTTTATTTCAACCCAAGGAGTGAAGGGAGGGGGCTTGGTTAGCCTATCCATTCCAGAAAGCCTTTGTGCTTTAAGGCGTGGAATGTAGCGCCACCTATGGGTAATGGTGGGACAGTTGTGGTGTGGTAATTACCCTTGGTCTATACTTTCAAAAAAGCTCGACCAGAGCACACCCCCCGCTCTCAGGGTACCGAGCTTCAGCTCAGTCATGATGCTGGGATGAATGTAGGCCTATATGTAGAGACCAGGGAGACAGACACACCGGCCAGCTGCCCTGATGGGTCCGTGGTAGATCATTAATGCGGGTTGTATCCTACAACGCTCGTGTCCTCCGAGTAGGACATACTGCTGCTGATAGATCAAGACGTTTGGTGGTGGACACATTGCTGGACGAGAGTGACATTGTCTGCCTTCAAGAAACCTGGATGGCCAAGCAAGATCTGGACAAATTGAACTCCCTACACAAGAACTTTCATGGTGCTGGAGAGTCCACTACCGATCTCAGCATGAGAATGGTTTGTGGGAGGATAGCTGGTGGTATAGCTATACTGTGGAACATAAAATATGACCCAACGGTAAAGGTGGTGTGGCTTAACGTTGACTGGGCTATTGGGTTGGAGTTTAATCACAATGAAAATAAATTTACTATTGTAAAATATGTACACACCATATGAATCCTATGACCATGAGGATGAATTTCAGAACAGGTTAGCTTTTATTCAGTCCTTCATAGAGGACAATAGTTCATGTAGTGTCTATGTCATGGGTGATTTTAATGCTGACATGTCAGATAAGCGTTTATTCGCACAACATCTGCAGCAGTTCTGTAATTAAACTAAATTAATGATATCAAGCGTTATTGCCTGATACAAGTTTTACCTATGTAAGTGAAACGTGGCACACAACTTCCTGGCTAGACCATATTGTAACCACAGCCGATGCTCATGACTCACTGGAAAGTATAGAGATGTGTTATGGGCTGGCCACCACTGATCACATACCAGTTGCTATGCTGCTAAATGTTGAGAGTGTACCCTTGTTGCTGGCCCCCCAAGAAAACTGGACTGGTCAAAATTGACCAAAGAGGTTATGCACAGATATTCTCTATTAACTGACAGCTTACATAGTGATGTTGCATTTTCTAGGGATGCCCTAATGTGCACGGATATGAACTGCAAGGATAAACATCATGCTGAAAAGCTCTGTGCCATGTATGATGATATTGTCAAATGTCTTTATGCTTCCAGTGAACCTTTTATTAATCACAAGAGTAAGGTCCCTAACGCACGGCCTGTCTGGAATGAGTTTGTGTCTGAGCAACATGCTGCTGCTAGAGAAGCCTTTAGAGTCTGGTCAGAGGCAGGCAGACCCAGACAGGGAGTGCTCCTTGATAACAAAAACCTCACAAATGCTAGATTTAAATATGCACTCGTTTCATTAAGAGAAATGAAAACACAATGAGAGCAGACTCGCTGGCCAGAAAGATGCAGAATAACAATCTTATTGACTTCTGGAAGGAGGTCAAGATCATAAATAATAACAGAAGTCCCCTCCCTTCTGATATCAAAGGGGTTAGTTGTCCAGAGAAGATTGCTGATCTATGGCATGAGCACTACAGTCAACTATTTAATTGTGTTAAAAGTAACACAGTGAGAATTGATAATGAATATAAAGGTATCTCTGCAGACTTGATAGTTAGATCAGTAGATATTTATGATGCCATCCACATGCTAGACAACAACAAAGCTTGTGGTATGGATTGCATTTCTGCAGAGCATCTAAAAAATGCCAGTTATAGACTCAGTCCATTTCTAGCCATGTGTCTCACTGGAATTATGGTTCATGGTGTTCTACCGAACTTTATTATGTCAGTACTGTTAGTGCCTGTTGTTAAAGATAAGGCTGGTAAACTGAACAGCATAGACAACTATCGACCCATTGCATTGGCCAGTATCTTGTCTAAAGTGTTTGAGAGCATTATTTGATTGAAATTGGAAATGTATATTCTGACTGCAGACATTCAGTTTGGTTTTAAAAGAAAACATGGTACTGATCTCTGTATCTATGCTCTGAAGGAGATTGTCTCAGGTACACAAGTCTTAATTCATCTGTATTTTTATGCTTTATTGATGCTTACAAAGCTTTCGATCGAATTTGTCATGAAAAACTGTTTATGAAGCTAATAGCGAGAGGTGTCCCTAAACCTCTTGTGAGGATTTTGGTGTTCTGGTATGCCAATCAAACTTTTCATGTTAAATGGGACAATGTTGTATCAGCTCCTTTCCATGTTGGTAACGGAGTTCGACAAGGAGGAATTTGATTTCCCTTTTTGTTTAATATGGATATGGACGACTTATCAAGCCAGCTGAATAAGACAAATACAGGCTGTCTTGTTGGTGAATCTATTGTCAATTATCTGATGTACGCAAATAATCTGGTTCCACTCAGCCTGTTGCAACAGATGCTATGGGTGTGCTCTCAGTATGGCTTAGATCATGATATAAAATATAATGCAAAGAAAAGCCACATAATGATAGTCAAAAGTAATCAGGACAGGAAATTAACCTTCCCTACCTTTTATTTATCTGGCAGTCCCCTTGGTGTTTGTGAGGAAATAAAATATCTGGGCCATGTCATTTCTGATGATTGGAAAGATGACAACGATATGTATCAACAGCGCTGTCAAATATATTCTCAGGCCAGTATGTTATTAAGGACGTTTTCTATGTGCTCAGATTCAGTTAAATGTTCCCTGTTTAGAACCTACATAACACCATTGTACACTGCTCACTTGTGGTCTATGTACAGGAAAAGGAGTATACAGATACTGAAAGTAGCCTACAATGATGCTTTTAGATTGCTACTTAATGTGCCAAGGTGGCATAGTGCTAGTCAGTTGTTTGTGTCTAAGCGCGTACCAACCTGTAAGGCAATCCTGAGACAACTGATGTATGGTTTCAATTATGCTTTTAGATTGCTACTTAATGTGCCTAGGTGGCATAGTGCTGGTCAGTTGTTTCTGTCTAAGCACGTACCAACCTGTAAGGCACTCCTGAGACAACTGATGTATGGTTTCATGTGTCGACTGGACAAGTCTGAGAACTGAATAGTAGAGGCTCTGGTCAACCCTCTAAAGAGCTGCTATCGATTACTTGGAACTTAAGACTACATTGGCACAAAAGTCTTCATACTTTTTATGCTCTGTATTATCTATGTTTTATGTTTTTGTTTTACTCTCTTTTTTATAGCTCTATGTCTGTTATTTTATGTGGAACTTGGCGTCTGAAATAAAGATTTATCTATATATAAATACACATATATATATATATATTAATGTTTCAGGATTTGCATAACTTTTTACCATTGCATACAAAATCGGAAATGCAATACCAAAAAGATCAGCTTTTGTTAAGAGATCCAAGATTACAAGATCCACAAGGCCTTTGCTAGAAACTAAGGAATGAGTGGGGGCTTGGTCAGCCCACACTCTCCTGAAATGTTGCGTGTGCGTCTTGCCAAGCCCGCGCGTGTGTAAGTTAAGGCTGAGTGTGTGAGGATGTGGAGCACGCGCGGGCAGGAGGAGGGGAGACATTCATTGGAAATTTGGCTAGAAATTAGCCAAGCAAGCATGTTTCAAATATTCACCAAAAATCGACCTTTGATCTTACAGTCAACCTTTTCACAGATTTGTGTTATAAACATTCTCAAGAGTCTTCATATGAACTTGTGATTGAATCAGAGTATCAGTTTTTGACTGGCTGATGTGTAAAGCATTATTTTAGCGTTAGCGATAAGTTCAATTTGCTTTATATCAATCATTTTTGGAGATATGAGGTTGCCTTTGCACACGGTAACATGTTGTAGTGTCTTCCATCGATATACCAAGTTTCGTGTTGATATCTCAAAGATTTGCTGAGACATGACTTCACATCCTGTTTGGCGGCTTTTCTGATGAATTTGATTGGCTGTACCGGACAAACGGTTGTGAGGATCAAAATTCTTTTCGATAACTTTTGTGAGGCTTGGTCTGAAGATCATCTCTGGTAACTTTGAAGAAGATATGACAACAATTGTAGGAGGAGTAGGCTTTCAAAGGTTTTTGATAAAACCGGAAATAGCGGAAAATCTACATAACCGGAAATTGACGCCATGGGGTGCGTTGAACTCGGCTTGATCCAGGGAATCCATTGGTACCTCATTTTTGAAAATGGGTCATACGGTTCAAAAGTTGCGTGTGTAAACACAAGTCCAACTTTGACCCGTTGGTGGCGCTGGAGTGGTCTAATGGGAGACATGAAACTTGGTGTAGGTATAGAATCAACTGTCCTTAATGAGTGTGCCAAATTTCACAAAAAGTTGTCGAAGGGTTCTAGGGGCTGCCATTGACTTCAATGGAACAAGAATAATAATAATAATAAAACTAACAATAACAATAGGTTTCCTCCTGACGGAGGAATCCTAATAATAAAACTAACAATAACAATAGGTTTCCTCCTGACGGAGGAATCCTAATAATAAATATAACTGCAAGCAGTAATGGCGGATTCCTCCAAACATTGCGAACCATTGAAAAATGTATATTCTTGACAAATTGGAACTGTATAGAAAAATCTATGCTGCAGAATTACCAATGGGATACCAAATCTGAAATATAATACCACCAGGATCCACAAGGGCCTTTATTTCAACTCAAGGAGTGAAGGGAGGGGGCTTGGTTAGCCTATCCATTCCAGAAAGCCTTTGTGCTTTAGGGCGTGGAATGTAGCGCCACATATGGGTAATGGTGGGACAGTTGTGGTTTGGTAATTACCCTTGGTCTATACTTTCAAAAAAGCTCGACCAGAGAATACCCCCCGCTCTCAGGGTACCGAGCTTCAGCTCAGTCATGATGCTGGGATGAATGTAGGCCTATATGTAGAGACCAGGGAGACAGACACACCGGCCAGCTGCCCTGATGGGTCCGTGGTAGATCATTAATGCGGGTTGTATCCTACAACGCTCGTGGCCTCCGAGTAGGACATACTGCTGCTGATAGATCAAGACGTTTGGTGGTGGACACATTGCTGGACGAGAGTGACATTGTCTGCCTTCAAGAAACCTGGATGACCAAGCAAGATCTGGACAAATTGAACTCCCTACACAAGAAGTTTCATGGTGCTGGAGAGTCCACTACCGATCTCAGCATGAGAATGGCTTACATAATGATGTTGCATTTTCTAGGGATGCCCTAATGTGCACGGATATGAACTGCAAGGATAAACATCATGCTGAAAAGCTCTGTGCCATGTATGATGATATTGTCAAATGTCTTTATGCTTTCAGTGAAGGTTTTATTAATCACAAGAGTAAGGTCCCTAACGCACGGCCTGTCTGGAATGAGTTTGTGTCTGAGCAACATGCTGCTGCTAGAGAAGCCTTTAGAGTCTGGTCAGAGGCAGGCAGACCCAGACAGAGAGTGCTGCTTGATAACAAAAACCTCACAAATGCTAGATTTAAATATGCACTCGTTTCATTAAGAGAAATGAAAACACAATGAGAGCAGACTCGCTGGCCAGAAAGATGCAGAATAACAATCTTACTGACTTCTGGAAGGAGGTCAAGATCATAAATAATAACAGAACTCCCCTCCCTTCTGATATCAAAGGGGTTAGTTGTCCAGAGAAGATTGCTGATCTATGGCATGAGCACTACAGTAAACTATTTAATTGTGTTAAAAGTAACACAGTGAAAATTGATAATGAATATAAAGGTATCTCTGCAGACTTGATAGTTAGATCAGTAGATATTTATGATGCCATCCACATGCTAGACAACAACAAAGCTTGTGGTATGGATTGCATTTCTGCAGAGCATCTAAAAAATGCCAGTTATAGACTCAGTCCATTTCTAGCCATGTGTCTCACTGGAATTATGGTTCATGGTGTTCTACCGAACTCTATTATGTCAGTACTGTTAGTGCCTGTTGTTAAAGATAAGGCTGGTAAACTGAACAGCATAGACAACTATCGACCCATTGCATTGGCCAGTATCTTGTCTAAAGTGTTTGAGAGAATTATTTGATTGAAATTGGAAATGTATATTCTGACGGCAGAAAATCAGTTTGGTTTTTAAAGAAAACATGGTACTGATCTCTGTATCTATGCTCTGAAGGAGATTGTTTCAGGTACACAAGTCTTAATTTATCTGTATTTTTATGCTTTATTGATGCTTACAAAGCTTTCGATCGAATTTGTCATGAAAAACTGTTTATGAAGCTAATAGCGAGAGGTGTCCCTAAACCTCTTGTGAGGATTTTGGTGTTCTGGTATGCCAATCAAACTTTTTATGTTAAATGGGACAATGTTGTATCAGCTCCTTTCCATGTTGGTAACGGAATTCGACAAGGAGGAATTTGATTTCCCTTTTTGTTTAATATGGATATGGACGACTTATCAAGCCAGCTGAATAAGACAAATACAGGCTGTCTTGTTGGTGAATCTATTTTCAATCATCTGATGTACGCAGATTATCTGGTTCCACTCAGCCTGTTGCAACAGATGCTATGGGTGTGCTCTCAGTATGGCTTAGATCATGATATAAAATATAATGCAAAGAAAAGCCACATAATGATAGTCAGAAGTAATCAGGACAGGAAATTAACCTTCCCTACCTTTTATTTATCTGGCAGTCCCCTTGGTGTTTGTGAGGAAATAAAATATCTGCCATGTCATTTCTGATGATTGGACAGATGACAACGATATGTATCAACAGCGCTGTAAAATATATTCTCAGGCCAGTATGTTATTAAGGACGTTTTCTATGTGCTCAGATTCAGTTTAATGTTCCCTGTTTAGAACCTACATAACACCATTGTACACTGCTCATTTGTGGTCTATGTACAGGTAAAGGAGTATACAGATACTGAAAGTAGCCTACAATGGTGCTTTTAGATTGCTACTTAATGTGCCAAGGTGGCATAGTGCTAGTCAGTTGTTTGTGTCTAAGCACGTACCAACCTGTAAGGCAATCCTGAGACAACTGATGTATGGTTTCAATGATGCTTTTAGATTGCTACTTAATGTGCCTAGGTGGCATAGTGCTGGTCAGTTGTTTCTGTCTAAGCACGTACCAACCTGTAAGGCACTCCTGAGACAACTGATGTATGGTTTCATGTGTCGACTGGACAAGTCTGAGAACTGAATAGTAGAGGCTCTGGTCAACCCTCTAAAGAGCTGCTATCGATTACTTGGAACTTAAGACTACATTGGCACAAAAGTCCTAATACTTTTTATGCACTGTATTATCTATGTTTTATGTTTTCGTTTTACTCTCTTTTTTATAGCTCTATGTCTGTTATTTTATGTGGAACTTGGCGTCTGAAATAAAGATTTATATATATATAAATACATATATATATATATCAATGTTTCAGGATTTGTATAACTTTTTACCATTGCATACAAAATCGGAAATGCAATACTAAAAAGATCAGCTTTTGTTAAGAGATCCAAGATTACAAGATCCACAAGGCCTTTGCTAGAAACCAAGGAATGAGTGGGGGCTTGGTCAGCCCACACTCTCCTGAAATGTTGCGTGTGCGTCTTGCCAAGCCCGCGCGTGTGTAAGTTAAGGCTGAGTGTGTGAGGATGTGGAGCACGCGCGGGCAGGAGGAGGGGAGACATTCATTGGAAATTTGGCTAGAAATTAGCCAAGCAAGCATGTTTCAAATATTCACCAAAAATCGACCTTTGATCTTACAGTCAACTTTTTCACAGATTTGTGTTATAAACATTCTCAAGAGTCTTCATATGAACTTGTGATTGAATCAGAGTATCAGTTTTTGACTGGCTGATGTGTAAAGCATTATTTTAGCGTTAGCGATAAGTTCAATTTGCTTTATATCAATCATTTTTGGAGATATGAAGTTGCCTTTGCACACGGTAACATGTTGTAGTGTCTTCCATCGATATACCAAGTTTCGTGTTGATATCTCAAAGATTTGCTGAGCCATGACTTCACATCCTGTTTGGCGGCTTTTCTGATGAATTTGATTGGCTGTACCGGACAAACGGTTGCGAGGATCAAAATTATTTTCGATAACTTTTGTGAGGCTTGGTCTGAAGATCATCTCTGGTAACTTTGAAGAAGATATGACAAAAATTGTAGGAGGAGTAGGCTTTCAAAGGTTTTTGATAAAACCGGAAATAGCGGAAAATCTACATAACCGGAAATTGACGCCATGGGGTGCGTTGAACTCGGCTTGATCCAGGGAATCCAATGGTACCTCATTTTCGAAAATGGGTCATACGGTTCAAAAGTTGCGTGTGTAAACACAAGTCCAACTTTGACCCGTTGGTGGCGCTGGAGTGGTCTAATGGGAGACATGAAACTTGGTGTAGGTATAGAATCAACTGTCCTTAATGAGTGTGCCAAATTTCACAAAAAGTTGTCGAAGGGTTCTAGGGGCTGCCCTTGACTTCCATGGAACAAGAATAATAATAATAATAATAAATATAACTGCAAGCAGTAATGGCGGATTCCTCCAAACATTGCAAACCATTGAAAAATGTATATTCTTGACAAATTGGAATTGTATAGAAAAATCTATGCTGCAGAATTACCAATGGGATACCAAATCTGAAATATAATACCATCAAGATCCACAAGGGCCTTTATTTCAACCCAAGGAGTGAAGGGAGGGGGCTTGGTTAGCCTATCCATTCCAGAAAGCCTTTGTGCTTTAGGGCGTGGAATGTAGCGCCACCTATGGATAATGGTGGGATAGTTGTGGTGTGGTAATTACCCTTGGTCTATACTTTCAAAAAAGCTCGACCAGAGCACACCCCCCGCTCTCAGGGTACCGAGCTTCAGCTCAGTCATGATGCTGGGATGAATGTAGGCCAATATGTAGAGACCAGGGAGACAGACACACTGGCCAGCTGCCCTGATGGGTCCGTGGTAGATCATTAATGCGGGTTGTATCCTACAACGCTCGTGGCCTCCGAGTAGGACATACTGCTGCTGATAGATCAAGACGTTTGGTGGTGGACACATTGCTGGACGAGAGTGACATTGTCTGCTTTCAAGAAACCTGGATGGCCAAGCAAGATCTGGACAAATTGAACTCCCTACACAAGATGTTTCATGGTGCTGGAGAGTCCACTACCGATCTCAGCATGAGAATGGTTTGTGGGAGGATAGCTGGTGGTGTAGCTATACTGTGGAACATAAAATATGACCCAACGGTAAAGGTGGTTTGGCTTAACGTTGACTGGGCTATTGGGTTGGAGTTTAATCACAATGAAAATAAATGTACTATTGTAAATGTGTACACACAATATGAATCCTATGACCATGAGGATGAATTTCAGAACAGGTTAGCTTTTATTCAGTCCTTCATAGAGGACAATAGTTCATGTAGTGTCTATGTCATGGGTGATTTTAATGCTGACATGTCAGATAAGCGTTTATTCTTACAACATCTGCAGCAGTTCTGTAATGAAACTAAATTAATTATATCAAGCGTTATTGCCTGATACAAATTTTACCTATATAAGTGAAACGTGGCACACAACTTCCTGGCTAGACCATATTGTAACCACAGCCGATGCTCATGACTCACTGGAAAGTATAGAGATGTGTTATGGGCTGGCCACCACTGATCACATACCAGTTGCTATGCTGCTAAATGTTGAGAGTGTACCCTTGTTGCTGGCCCCCCAAGAAAACTGGACTGGTCAAAATTGACCAAAGAGGTTATGCACAGATATTCTCTATTAACTGACAGCTTACATAGTGATGTTGCATTTTCTAGGGATGCCCTAATGTGCACGGATATGAACTGCAAGGATAAACATCATGCTGAAAAGCTCTGTGCCATGTATGATGATATTGTCAAATGTCTTTATGCTTCCCGTGAACCTTTTATTAATCACAAGAGTAAGGTCCCTAACGCACGGCCTGTCTGGAATGAGTTTGTGTCTGAGCAACATGATGCTGCTAGAGAAGCCTTTAGAGTCTGGTCAGAGGCAGGCAGACCCAGACAGGGATTGCTGCTTGATAACAAAAACCTCACAAATGCTAGATTTAAATATGCACTCGTTTCATTAAAGGGGCAATTGACTGGGTTTTTTGGGTATTTCACACTGTTCCTTAAGGTCTCCGAATAGGGTATGTAACATAGGTTGGGTTGAAAATGGCCCGGGTGCTGTTCTATGCCCTCTGACAGATCCTCTGAAATGTTCCCGGGAAAAAACACTAGCTTTTCTCCTTTTATGGTATGCTCATTAATATTTAGATAAGCTGCGCGCTGATTGGTTGGTTATCAACGAGTGAAGCTGGGAGCAAAAACGCAACACGGCCAACAGCAGCACTCGCTGAAACACCAAAGTTGGAGACTTGAAATAAAAACGCGCAAATAAATCTATTGTGTCTACACAACACTGTTTTCAACAGATTGACTATATATCATTTGAAATGATAACATTACTTGTTTCCACTGCTGTTGTTAAAGCAAACTGGATTGACTTAGGTGGGTAGAACGTTAGGCTACAGCTTAGCAACCAAACCATATCGTGATTCTACTCGGCTTCAGTTAGCTAGCTAGGCTAGCTCTAGATATCTTGCTGTAAAATAACATGACAAAGATCTGGACAAACATGCATCGTGAATTGTAGATTTTCATTACACAGGTTATTTATTTGAATGAAACACAGTCAGGAACATGAATCAACGTTAGCCCCATTGCCAATAAACTAGGCTAAATGATCACACATTCTACCTATGCTCTTGCATTAACTAGCAAGCTAAACTTGTTTACATGCCTACAGTCTAGGTGTTACTAGTAACAGTTACTAGCAATGCTAACGTATCCTGTATCTATAACCTGCCTTTCTCCAGTTCTTTCAAATAGATTATCTGGACAGGCGTTAGCAATAAGCCAGACTGCAGTTCGTTTTCTGGCTATTTTTCGGAAGCTTCCCTTCTAATACCGACTACAGCTAGTCTAGTTAGAGTCATTTGATGTGTGTAGAAACGTATTTAGCATTCTACCTGGTATGCTATATACAGGAAACGTTAGCATTGCTAATAACTGTTAGCACAACATCATACTGTCCTTATAGCTTGCGGTTGCAATGAGCATACGGTTGGAACAGCACCTCTTTCCAGGTTCAGCTTCCTAGCATATCCTGCTTGAAATTGTCCAAGGTTGTCAAAACTGTCTTGGGTGAAATGTTCAGAGCAAATGAATGATTGAGTGTCGACTTCGCCGGGATCTTCTCATAGACAACAGCAGCCATGCCTGTTGAATGTTTGGCTCCTTGGGAAGACTGAGTGTTAGCCTTCCCTGTACAGCCTGGAACACAGCATTTACGACCGTGGTCCATTTTCAATATCCTTGTTATAATTCAAAACGTTCTTCTTTGTAATTCCTTATAAGTAGCCCACACAGAGCAGCGCGCAGCTAAACTAGTATCAGAGATAGACGCTACCTCAGACTGGTCTGTATGTAAATTCTGGGGCGTGACAAAGATACAGACCAGAGCCAATAAGAGGGCGATCACCGGTCCTACGTAGGACCGGTGGCTTTTTTGAAAAGCTAGCGTTTTACAGCCAATTTTTTTCTTTTTGAGATTTGAATAGGAAAGAGGTGTCAATGGACTTTGATATTCACGGTATGTTCAGTTTACCCTCCGAACTGTTGTTTTTCAACAATGACAAGGTAAAATCGGTTTTGCAGTCAATTGCCCCTTTAAGAGAAATGAAAACACAATGAGAGCAGACTCGCTGGCCAGAAAGATGCAGAATAACAATCTTACTGACTTCTGGAAGGAGGTCAAGATCATAAATAATAACAGAACTCCCCTCCCTTCTGATATCAAAGGGGTTAGTTGTCCAGAGAAGATTGCTGATCTATGGCATGAGCACTACAGTAAACTATTTAAATGTGTTCAAAGTAACACAGTGAGAATTGATAATGAATATAAAGGTATCTCTGCAGACTTGATAGTTAGATCAGTAGATATTTATGATGCCATCCACATGCTAGACAACAACAAAGCTTGTGGTATGGATTGCATTTCTGCAGAGCATCTAAAAAATGCCAGTTATAGACTCAGTCCATTTCTAGCCATGTGTCTCACTGGAATTATGGTTCATGGTGTTCTACCGAACTCTATTATGTCAATACTGTTAGTGCCTGTTGTTAAAGATAAGGCTGGTAAACTAAACAGCATAGACAGCTATCGACCCATTGCATTGGCCAGTATCTTGTCTAAAGTGTTTGAGAGAATTATTTGATTGAAATTGGAAATGTATATTCTGACTGCAGAAAATCAGTTTGGTTTTACTGAAAGTAGCCTACAATGATGCTTTTAGATTGCTACTTAATGTGCCAAGGTGGCATAGTGCTAGTCAGTTGTTTGTGTCTAAGCACGTACCAACCTGTAAGGCAATCCTGAGACAACTGATGTATGGTTTCAATGATGCTTTTAGATTGCTACTTAATGTGCCTAGATGGCATAATGCTGGTCAGTTGTTTCTGTCTAAGCACGTACCAACCTGTAAGGCACTCCTGAGACAACTGATGTATGGTTTCATGTGTCGACTGGACAAGTCTGAGAACTGAATAGTAGAGGCCCTGGTCAACCCTCTAAAGAGCTGCTATCGATTACTTGGAACTTAAGACTACATTGGCACAAAAGTCTTCATACTTTTTATGCACTGTATTATCTATGTTTTATGTTTTCGTTTTACTCTCTTTTTTATAGCTCTATGTCTGTTATTTTATGTGGAACTTGGCGTCTGAAATAAAGATTTATATATATATAAATACATATATATATATCAATGTTTCAGGATTTGTATAACTTTTTACCATTGCATACAAAATCGGAAATGCAATACTAAAAAGATCAGCTTTTGTTAAGAGATCCAAGATTACAAGATCCACAAGGCCTTGGCTAGAAACCAAGGAATGAGTGGGGGCTTGGTCAGCCCACACTCTCCTGAAATGTTGCGTGTGCGTCTTGCCAAGCCCGCGCGTGTGTAAGTTAAGGCTGAGTGTGTGAGGATGTGGAGCACGCGCGGGCAGGAGGAGGGGAGACATTCATTAGAAATTTGGCTAGAAATTAGCCAAGCAAGCATGTTTCAAATATTCACCAAAAATAGACATTTGATCTTACAGTCAACTTTTTCACAGATTTGTGTTATAAACATTCTCAAGAGTCTTCATATGAACTTGTGATTGAATCAGAGTATCAGTTTTTGACTGGCTGATGTGTAAAGCATTATTTTAGCGTTAGCGATAAGTTCAATTTGCTTTATATCAATCATTTTTGGAGATATGAAGTTGCCTTTGCACACGGTAACATGTTGTAGTGTCTTCCATCGATATACCAAGTTTCGTGTTGATATCTCAAAGATTTGCTGAGACATGACTTCACATCCTGTTTGGCGGCTTTTCTGATGAATTTGATTGGCTGTACCGGACAAACGGTTGTGAGGATCAAAATTCTTTTCGATAACTTTTGTGAGGCTTGGTCTGAAGATCATGTCTGGTAACTTTGAAGAAGATATGACAAAAATTGTAGGAGGAGTAGGCTTTCAAAGGTTTTTGATAAAACCGGAAGTAGCGGAAAATCTATATAACCGGAAATTGACGCCATGGGGTGCGTTGAACTCGGCTTGAACCAGGGAATCCAATGGTACCTCATTTTTGAAAATGGGTCATACGGTTCAAAAGTTGCGTGTGTAAACACAAGTCCAACTTTGACCCGTTGGTGGCGCTGGAGTGGTCTAATGGGAGACATGAAACTTGGTGTAGGTATAGAATCAACTGTCCTTAATGAGTGTGCCAAATTTCACAAAAAGTTGTCGAAGTGTTCTAGGGGCTGCCATTGACTTCCATGGAACAAGAATAATAATAATAATAAATATAACTGCAAGCAGTAATGGAGGATTCCTCCAAACATTGCAAACCATTGAAAAATGTATATTCTTGACAAATTGGAACTGTATAGAAAAATCTATGCTGCAGAATTACCAATGGGATACCAAATCTGAAATATAATACCACCAGGATCCACAAGGGCCTTTATTTCAACTCAAGGAGTGAAGGGAGGGGGCTTGGTTAGCCTATCCATTCCAGAAAGCCTTTGTGCTTTAGGGCGTGGAATGTAGCGCCACATATGGGTAATGGTGGGACAGTTGTGGTTTGGTAATTACCCTTGGTCTATACTTTCAAAAAAGCTCGACCAGAGAATACCCCCCGCTCTCAGGGTACCGAGCTTCAGCTCAGTCATGATGCTGGGATGAATGTAGGCCTATATGTAGAGACCAGGGAGACAGACACACCGGCCAGCTGCCCTGATGGGTCCGTGGTAGATCATTAATGCGGGTTGTATCCTACAACGCTCGTGGCCTCCGAGTAGGACATACTGCTGCTGATAGATCAAGACGTTTGGTGGTGGACACATTGCTGGACGAGAGTGACATTGTCTGCCTTCAAGAAACCTGGATGACCAAGCAAGATCTGGACAAATTGAACTCCCTACACAAGAACTTTCATGGTGCTGGAGAGTCCACTACCGATCTCAGCATGAGAATGGTTTGTGGGAGGATAGCTGGTGGTGTAGCTATACTGTGGAACATAAAATATGACCCAACGGTAAAGGTGGTGTGGCTTAACGTTGACTGGGCTATTGGGTTGGAGTTTAATCACAATGAAAATAAATGTACTATTGTAAATGTGTACACACCATATGAATCCTATGACCATGAGGATGAATTTCAGAACAGGTTAGCTTTTATTCAGTCCTTCATAGAGGACAATAGTTCATGTTGTGTCTATGTCATGGGTGATTTTAATGCTGACATGTCAGATAAGTGTTTATTCGCACAACATCTGCAGCAGTTCTGTAATGAAACTAAATTAATTATATCAAGCGTTATTGCCTGATACAAGTTTTACCTATATAAGTGAAACGTGGCACACAACTTCCTGGCTAGACCATATTGTAACCACAGCCGATTCTCATGACTCACTGGAAAGTATAGAGATGTGTTATGGGCTGGCCACCACTGATCACATACCAGTTGCTATGCTGCTAAATGTTGAGAGTGTACCCTTGTTGCTGGCCCCCCAAGAAAACTGGACTGGTCAAAATTGACCAAAGAGGTTCGGCACAGATATTCTCTATTAACTAATTCTCGGATATGAACTGCAAGGATAAACATAATGCTGAAAAGCTCTGTGCCATGTATGATGATATTGTCAAATGTCTTTATGCTTCCAGTGAACCTTTTATTAATCACAAGAGTAAGGTCCCTAACGCACGGCCTGTCTGGAATGAGTTTGTGTCTGAGCAACATGCTGCTGCTAGAGAAGCCTTTAGAGTCTGGTCAGAGGCAGGCAGACCCAGACAGAGAGTGCTGCTTGATAACAAAAACCTCACAAATGCTAGATTTAAATATGCACTCGTTTCATTAAGGAAATGAAAACACAATGAGAGCAGACTCGCTGGCCAGAAAGATGCAGAATAACAATCTTACTGACTTCTGGAAGGAGGTCAAGATCATAAATAATAACAGAACTCCCCTCCCTTCTGATATCAAAGGGGTTAGTTGTCCAGAGAAGATTGCTGATCTATGGCATGAGCACTACAGTAAACTATTTAATTGTGTTCAAAGTAACACAGTGAGAATTGATAATCAATATAAAGGTATCTCTGCAGACTTGATAGTTAGATCAGTAGATATTTATGATGCCATCTACATGCTAGACAACAACAAAGCTTGTGGTATGGATTCCATTTCTGCAGAGCATCTAAAAAATGCCAGTTATAGACTCAGTCCATTTCTAGCCATGTGTCTCACTGGAATTATGGTTCATGGTGTTCTACCGAACTCTATTATGTCAGTACTGTTAGTGCCTGTTGTTAAAGATAAGGCTGGTAAACTGAACAGCATAGACAACTGTAGCGCCTCTCTAGTTTGGTGGATTTGTAATGAGAGGTGGCTAACCTGAGTTCGTTAGTAATTGTTACTAACTTAAACCAATTTAACATATGAAAAAAACAATACAACCAACTGTTAAACAAAAACAGGAAAGATTTACTTCAGACAAAAAATCAGTTCTTCAGTTATTGGTTCAACATTTACATGACATCGTAATGCACATGGACACACAATACAAACTAGCCGGCAATGCTAACTACACGAATACCTTAATTCAGTACAGTTCTACGGTGCAGGCCTGAGTGTAGCTCGTGTGCGTTGTAGCCGTAAACAAAATGGCTGTTTCGCCAGGATGGCACAAAATAACAAGGAGCTGGTACCTCGGATCAGCAGTGCGGTAGCACACGCACTGCGGCAGAAGGGCGGCAGCAGGTGAAGGAGAGACCGACCAAATACTCTCGTGGATTTACGAGACGAACCAACTCAGGAAGAAGACTGAGGACGACGACAATCCCGACCTCCACCGGCTCCAACCTGGCACTCGCTGTCGCTAGTCTGGCGGCAAAGCCCGTGCTTAATCCAAAACCGCCAACAGCCAAACTCCTCTTTCTGGGTTATTGTTGTTGGTTGAGATATTCACCCAACAATATAAACATAACACCACTAATGATAATATAAAATCTTCACTCTTGGTATTTTACCGTACGCTACAATTTTCTTCTCCCTCCAACTCCTCCGCTCGCTCTGTCTTTTTCTACTCCAACCTCATCTACCCCAACTTCCCGTGTTACCCTGCCCTTTGACCTCAAACCGGATTGGCTTAACAGCATAATCAAAATTAAAGCAACAACATAGATTCACAAAACATTCATCTTACTCTCTTCATATTTGTAACCGGTACATTTTAACATGCGTTTTTTAAACAACAGATATACATTTCCAAATGCTGTATTCAGTAAAACATGAACAATATGCATTTCTCATCAAATCAAAATCATACTCTCAAACCTTAAAGTCTATTTATTAAACTATGAACTTAAGTATTATGTATTCAAACTTTTATATTTATGTAATAGGATTGTTTCAACAGAAATGTTTACCACCCGGGCTACACAACTATCGACCCATTGCATTGGCCAGTATCTTGTCTAAAGTGTTTGAGAGAATTATTTAATTATTAGAGAATTAGAGAATTATTATTTATTTGTACGCAGATTATCTGGTTCCACTCAGCCTGTTGCAACAGATGCTATGGGTGTGCTCTCAGTATGGCTTAGATCATGATATAAAATATAATGCAAAGAAAAGCCACATAATGATAGTCAGAAGTAATCAGGACAGGAAATTAACCTTCCCTACCTTTTATTTATCTGGCAGTCCCCTTGGTGTTTGTGAGGAAATAAAATATCTGCCATGTCATTTCTGATGATTGGACAGATGACAACGATATGTATCAACAGCGCTGTCAAATATATTCTCAGGCCAGTATGTTATTAAGGACGTTTTCTATGTGCTCAGATTCAGTTAAATGTTCCCTGTTTAGAACCTACATAACACCATTGTACACTGCTCATTTGTGGTCTATGTACAGGTAAAGGAGTATACAGATACTGAAAGTAGCCTACAATGATGCTTTTAGATTGCTACTTAATGTGCCAAGGTGGCATAGTGCTAGTCAGTTGTTTGTGTCTAAGCACGTACCAACCTGTAAGGCAATCCTGAGACAACTGATGTATGGTTTCAATGATGCTTTTAGATTGCTACTTAATGTGCCTAGGTGGCATAGTGCTGGTCAGTTGTTTCTGTCTAAGCACGTACCAACCTGTAAGGCACTCCTGAGACAACTGATGTATGGTTTCATGTGTCGACTGGACAAGTCTGAGAACTGAATAGTAGAGGCCCTGGTCAACCCTCTAAAGAGCTGCTATCGATTACTTGGAACTTAAGACTACATTGGCACAAAAGTCTTCATACTTTTTATGCACTGTATTATCTATGTTTTATGTTTTCGTTTTACTCTCTTTTTTATAGCTCTATGTCTGTTATTTTACGTGGAACTTGGCGTCTGAAATAAAGATTTATATATATATAAATACATATATATATATATCAATGTTTCAGGATTTGTATAACTTTTTACCATTGCATACAAAATCGGAAATGCAATACTAAAAAGATCAGCTTTTGTTAAGAGATCCAAGATTACAAGATCCACAAGGCCTTGGCTAGAAACCAAGGAATGAGTGGGGGCTTGGTCAGCCCACACTCTCCTGAAATGTTGCGTGTGCGTCTTGCCAAGCCCGCGCGTGTGTAAGTTAAGGCTGAGTGTGTGAGGATGTGGAGCACGCGCGGGCAGGAGGAGGGGAGACATTCATTGGAAATTTGGCTAGAAATTAGCCAAGCAAGCATGTTTCAAATATTCACCAAAAATCGACCTTTGATCTTACAGTCAACTTTTTCACAGATTTGTGTTATAAACATTCTCAAGAGTCTTCATATGAACTTGTGATTGAATCAGAGTATCAGTTTTTGACTGGCTGATGTGTAAAGCATTATTTTAGCGTTAGCGATAAGTTCAATTTGCTTTATATCAATCATTTTTGGAGATATGAAGTTGCCTTTGCACACGGTAACATGTTGTAGTGTCTTCCATCGATATACCAAGTTTCGTGTTGATATCTCAAAGATTTGCTGAGACATGACTTCACATCCTGTTTGGCGGCTTTTCTGATGAATTTGATTGGCTGTACCGGACAAACGGTTGCGAGGATCAAAATTATTTTCGATAACTTTTGTGAGGCTTGGTCTGAAGATCATCTCTGGTAACTTTGAAGAAGATATGACAAAAATTGTAGGAGGAGTAGGCTTTCAAAGGTTTTTGATAAAACCGGAAATAGCGGAAAATCTACATAACCGGAAATTGACGCCATGGGGTGCGTTGAACTCGGCTTGAACCAGGGAATCCAATGGTACCTCATTTTTGAAAATGGGTCATACGGTTCAAAAGTTGCGTGTGTAAACACAAGTCCAACTTTGACCCATTGGTGGCGCTGGAGTGGTCTAATGGGAGACATGAAACTTGGTGTAGGTATAGAATCAACTGTCCTTAATGAGTGTGCCAAATTTCACAAAAAGTTGTCGAAGTGTTCTAGGGGCTGCCATTGACTTCCATGGAACAAGAATAATAATAATAATAAAACTAACAATAACAATAGGTTTCCTCCTGACGGAGGAATCCTAATAATAAAACTAACAATAACAATAGGTTTCCTCCTGACGGAGGAATCCTAATAAAACTAACAATAACAATAGGTTTCCTCCTGACGGAGGAATCCTAATAAAACTAACAATAACAAATCCGGAGGAATCCTAATAAATATAACTGCAAGCAGTAATGGCGGATTCCTCCAAACATTGCGAACCATTGAAAAATGTATATTCTTGACAAATTGGAACTGTATAGAAAAATCTATGCTGCAGAATTACCAATGGGATACCAAATCTGAAATATAATACCACCAGGATCCACAAGGGCCTTTATTTCAACTCAAGGAGTGAAGGGAGGGGGCTTGGTTAGCCTATCCATTCCAGAAAGCCTTTGTGCTTTAGGGCGTGGAATGTAGCGCCACATATGGGTAATGGTGGGACAGTTGTGGTTTGGTAATTACCCTTGGTCTATACTTTCAAAAAAGCTCGACCAGAGAATACCCCCCGCTCTCAGGGTACCGAGCTTCAGCTCAGTCATGATGCTGGGATGAATGTAGGCCTATATGTAGAGACCAGGGAGACAGACACACCGGCCAGCTGCCCTGATGGGTCCGTGGTAGATCATTAATGCGGGTTGTATCCTACAACGCTCGTGGCCTCCGAGTAGGACATACTGCTGCTGATAGATCAAGACGTTTGGTGGTGGACACATTGCTGGACGAGAGTGACATTGTCTGCCTTCAAGAAACCTGGATGACCAAGCAAGATCTGGACAAATTGAACTCCCTACACAAGAACTTTCATGGTGCTGGAGAGTCCACTACCGATCTCAGCATGAGAATGGTTTGTGGGAGGATAGCTGGTGGTGTAGCTATACTGTGGAACATAAAATATGACCCAACGGTAAAGGTGGTGTGGCTTAACGTTGACTGGGCTATTGGGTTGGAGTTTAATCACAATGAAAATAAATGTACTATTGTAAATGTGTACACACCATATGAATCCTATGACCATGAGGATGAATTTCAGAACAGGTTAGCTTTTATTCAGTCCTTCATAGAGGACAATAGTTCATGTTGTGTCTATGTCATGGGTGATTTTAATGCTGACATGTCAGATAAGTGTTTATTCGCACAACATCTGCAGCAGTTCTGTAATGAAACTAAATTAATTATATCAAGCGTTATTGCCTGATACAAGTTTTACCTATATAAGTGAAACGTGGCACACAACTTCCTGGCTAGACCATATTGTAACCACAGCCGATTCTCATGACTCACTGGAAAGTATAGAGATGTGTTATGGGCTGGCCACCACTGATCACATACCAGTTGCTATGCTGCTAAATGTTGAGAGTGTACCCTTGTTGCTGGCCCCCCAAGAAAACTGGACTGGTCAAAATTGACCAAAGAGGTTCGGCACAGATATTCTCTATTAACTAATTCTCGGATATGAACTGCAAGGATAAACATAATGCTGAAAAGCTCTGTGCCATGTATGATGATATTGTCAAATGTCTTTATGCTTCCAGTGAACCTTTTATTAATCACAAGAGTAAGGTCCCTAACGCACGGCCTGTCTGGAATGAGTTTGTGTCTGAGCAACATGCTGCTGCTAGAGAAGCCTTTAGAGTCTGGTCAGAGGCAGGCAGACCCAGACAGAGAGTGCTGCTTGATAACAAAAACCTCACAAATGCTAGATTTAAATATGCACTCGTTTCATTAAGAGAAATGAAAACACAATGAGAGCAGACTCGCTGGCCAGAAAGATGCAGAATAACAATCTTACTGACTTCTGGAAGGAGGTCAAGATCATAAATAATAACAGAACTCCCCTCCCTTCTGATATCAAAGGGGTTAGTTGTCCAGAGAAGATTGCTGATCTATGGCATGAGCACTACAGTAAACTATTTAATTGTGTTCAAAGTAACACAGTGAGAATTGATAATCAATATAAAGGTATCTCTGCAGACTTGATAGTTAGATCAGTAGATATTTATGATGCCATCCACATGCTAGACAACAACAAAGCTTGTGGTATGGATTGCATTTCTGCAGAGCATCTAAAAAATGCCAGTTATAGACTCAGTCCATTTCTAGCCATGTGTCTCACTGGAATTATGGTTCATGGTGTTCTACCGAACTCTATTATGTCAGTACTGTTAGTGCCTGTTGTTAAAGATAAGGCTGGTAAACTGAACAGCATAGACAACTGTAGCGCCTCTCTAGTTTGGTGGATTTGTAATGAGAGGTGGCTAACCTGAGTTCGTTAGTAATTGTTACTAACTTAAACCAATTTAACATATGAAAAAAACAATACAACCAACTGTTAAACAAAAACAGGAAATATTTACTTCAGACAAAAAATCAGTTCTTCAGTTATTGGTTCAACATTTACATGACATCGTAATGCACATGGACACACAATACAAACTAGCCGGCAATGCTAACTACACGAATACCTTAATTCAGTACAGTTCTACGGTGCAGGCCTGAGTGTAGCTCGTGTGCGTTGTAGCCGTAAACAAAATGGCTGTTTCGCCAGGATGGCACAAAATAACAAGGAGCTGGTACCTCGGATCAGCAGTGCGGTAGCACACGCACTGCGGCAGAAGGGCGGCAGCAGGTGAAGGAGAGACCGACCAAATACTCTCGTGGATTTACGAGACGAACCAACTCAGGAAGAAGACTGAGGACGACGACAATCCCGACCTCCACCGGCTCCAACCTGGCACTCGCTGTCGCTAGTCTGGCGGCAAAGCCCGTGCTTAATCCAAAACCGCCAACAGCCAAACTCCTCTTTCTGGGTTATTGTTGTTGGTTCAGATATTCACCCAACAATATAAACATAACACCACTAATGATAATATAAAATCTTCACTCTTGGTATTTTACCGTACGCTACAATTTTCTTCTCCCTCCAACTCCTCCGCTCGCTCTGTCTTTTTCTACTCCAACCTCATCTACCCCAACTTCCCGTGTTACCCTGCCCTTTGACCTCAAACCGGATTGGCTTAACATCATAATCAAAATTAAAGCAACAACATAGATTCACAAAACATTCATCTTACTCTCTTCATATTTGTAACCGGTACATTTTAACATGCGTTTTTTAAACAACAGATATACATTTCCAATTGCTGTATTCAGTAAAACATGAACAATATGCATTTCTCATCAAATCAAAATCATACTCTCAAACCTTAAAGTCTATTTATTAAACTATGAACTTAAGTATTATGTATTCAAACTTTTATATTTATGTAATAGGATTGTTTCAACAGAAATGTTTACCACCCGGGCTACACAACTATCGACCCATTGCATTGGCCAGTATCTTGTCTAAAGTGTTTGAGAGAATTATTTGATTGAAATTGGAAATGTATATTCTGACTGCAGAAAATCAGTTTGGTTTTAAAAGAAAACATGGTACTGATCTCTGTATCTATGCTCTGAAGGAGATTGTCTCAGGTACACAAGTCTTAATTCATCTGTATTTTTATGCTTTATTGATGCTTACAAAGCTTTCGATCGAATTTGTCATGAAAAACTGTTTATGAAGCTAATAGCGAGAGGTTTCCCTAAACCTCTTGTGAGGATTTTGGTGTTCTGGTATGCCAATCAAACTTTTCATGTTAAATGGGACAATGTTGTATCAGCTGCTTTCCATGTTGGTAACGGAGTTCGACAAGGAGGAATTTGATTTCCCTTTTTGTTTAATATGGATATGGACGACTTATCAAGCCAGCTGAATAAGACAAATACAGGCTGTCTTGTTGGTGAATCTATTGTCAATCATCTGATGTACGCAGATTATCTGGTTCCACTCAGCCTGTTGCAACAGATGCTATGGGTGTGCTCTCAGTATGGCTTAGATCATGATATAAAATATAATGCAAAGAAAAGCCACATAATGATAGTCAGAAGTAATCAGGACAGGAAATTAACCTTCCCTACCTTTTATTTATCTGGCAGTCCCCTTGGTGTTTGTGAGGAAATAAAAATATCTGCCATGTCATTTCTGATGATTGGACAGATGACAACGATATGTATCAACAGCGCTGTCAAATATATTCTCAGGCCAGTATGTTATTAAGGACGTTTTCTATGTGCTCAGATTCAGTTAAATGTTCCCTGTTTAGAACCTACATAACACCATTGTACACTGCTCATTTGTGGTCTATGTACAGGAAAAGGAGTATACAGATACTGAAAGTAGCCTACAATGATGCTTTTAGATTGCTACTTAATGTGCCAAGGTGGCATAGTGCTAGTCAGTTGTTTGTGTCTAAGCACGTACCAACCTGTAAGGCAATCCTGAGACAACTGATGTATGGTTTCAATGATGCTTTTAGATTGCTACTTAATGTGCCTAGGTGGCATAGTGCTGGTCAGTTGTTTCTGTCTAAGCACGTACCAACCTGTAAGGCACTCCTGAGACAACTGATGTATGGTTTCATGTGTCGACTGGACAAGTCTGAGAACTGAATAGTAGAGGCCCTGGTCAACCCTCTAAAGAGCTGCTATCGATTACTTGGAACTTAAGACTACATTGGCACAAAAGTCTTCATACTTTTTATGCACTGTATTATCTATGTTTTATGTTTTCGTTTTACTCTCTTTTTTATAGCTCTATGTCTGTTATTTTATGTGGAACTTGGCGTCTGAAATAAAGATTTATATATATATAAATACATATATATATATCAATGTTTCAGGATTTGTATAACGTTTTACCATTGCATACAAAATCGGAAATGCAATACTAAAAAGATCAGCTTTTGTTAAGAGATCCAAGATTACAAGATCCACAAGGCCTTGGCTAGAAACCAAGGAATGAGTGGGGGCTTGGTCAGCCCACACTCTCCTGAAATGTTGCGTGTGCGTCTTGCCAAGCCCGCGCGTGTGTAAGTTAAGGCTGAGTGTGTGAGGATGTGGAGCACGTGCGGGCAGGAGGAGGGGAGACATTCATTGGAAATTTGGCTAGAAATTAGCCAAGCAAGCATGTTTCAAATATTCACCAAAAATCGACCTTTGATCTTACAGTCAACTTTTTCACAGATTTGTGTTATAAACATTCTCAAGAGTCTTCATATGAACTTGTGATTGAATCAGAGTATCAGTTTTTGACTGGCTGATGTGTAAAGCATTATTTTAGCGTTAGCGATAAGTTCAATTTGCTTTATATCAATCATTTTTGGAGATATGAAGTTGCCTTTGCACACGGTAACATGTTGTAGTGTCTTCCATCGATATACCAAGTTTCGTGTTGATATCTCAAAGATTTGCTGAGACATGACTTCACATCCTGTTTGGCGGCTTTTCTGATGAATTTGATTGGCTGTACCGGACAAACGGTTGTGAGGATCAAAATTATTTTCGATAACTTTTGTGAGGCTTGGTCTGAAGATCATCTCTGGTAACTTTGAAGAAGATATGACAAAAATTGTAGGAGGAGTAGGCTTTCAAAGGTTTTTGATAAAACCGGAAGTAGCGGAAAATCTATATAACCGGAAATTGACGCCATGGGGTGCGTTGAACTCGGCTTGAACCAGGGAATCCAATGGTACCTCATTTTTGAAAATGGGTCATACGGTTCAAAAGTTGCGTGTGTAAACACAAGTCCAACTTTGACCCATTGGTGGCGCTGGAGTGGTCTAATGGGAGACATGAAACTTGGTGTAGGTATAGAATCAACTGTCCTTAATGAGTGTGCCAAATTTCACAAAAAGTTGTCGAAGTGTTCTAGGGGCTGCCATTGACTTCCATGGAACAAGAATAATAATAATAATAAATATAACTGCAAGCAGTAATGGCGGATTCCTCCAAACATTGCGAACCATTGAAAAATGTATATTCTTGACAAATTGGAACTGTATAGAAAAATCTATGCTGCAGAATTACCAATGGGATACCAAATCTGAAATATAATACCATCAAGATCCACAAGGGCCTTTATTTCAACCCAAGGAGTGAAGGGAGGGGGCTTGGTTAGCCTATCCATTCCAGAAAGCCTTTGTGCTCTAGGGCGTGGAATGTAGCGCCACCTATGGGTAATGGTGGGACAGTTGTGGTGTGGTAATTACCCTTCAGTCATGATGCTGGGATGAATGTTGGCCTATATGTAGAGACCAGGGAGACAGACACACCGGCCAGCTGCCCTGATGGGTCCGTGGTAGATCATTAATGCGGGTTGTATCCTACAACGCTCGTGGCCTCCGAGTAGGACATACTGCTGCTGATAGATCAAGACGTTTGGTGGTGGACACATTGCTGGACGAGAGTGACATTGTCTGCCTTCAAGAAACCTGGATGGCCAAGCAAGATCTGGACAAATTGAACTCCCTACACAAGAACTTTCATGGTGCTGGAGAGTCCACTACCGATCTCAGCATGAGAATGGTTTGTGGGAGGATAGCTGGTGGTGTAGCTATACTGTGGAACATAAAATATGACCCAACGGTAAAGGTGGTGTGGCTTAACGTTGACTGGGCTATTGGGTTGGAGTTTAATCACAATGAAAATAAATGTACTATTGTAAATGTGTACACACCATATGAATCCTATGACCATGAGGATGAATTTCAGAACAGGTTAGCTTTTATTCAGTCCTTCATAGAGGACAATAGTTCATGTTGTGTCTATGTCATGGGTGATTTTAATGCTGACATGTCAGATAAGTGTTTATTCGCACAACATCTGCAGCAGTTCTGTAATGAAACTAAATTAATTATATCAAGCGTTATTGCCTGATACAAGTTTTACCTATATAAGTGAAACGTGGCACACAACTTCCTGGCTAGACCATATTGTAACCACAGCCGATGCTCATGACTCACTGGAAAGTATAGAGATGTGTTATGGGCTGGCCACCACTGATCACGTACCAGTTGCTATGCTGCTAAATGTTGAGAGTGTACCCTTGTTGCTGGCCCCCCAAGAAAACTGGACTGGTCAAAATTGACCAAAGAGGTTATGCACAGATATTCTCTATTAACTGACAGCTTACATAGTGATGTTGCATTTTCTAGGGATGCCCTAATGTGCACGGATATGAACTGCAAGGATAAACATCATGCTGAAAAGCTCTGTGCCATGTATGATGATATTGTCAAATGTCTTTATGCTTCCAGTGAACCTTTTATTAATCACAAGAGTAAGGTCCCTAACGCACGGCCTGTCTGGAATGAGTTTGTGTCTGAGCAACATGCTGCTGCTAGAGAAGCCTTTAGAGTCTGGTCAGAGGCAGGCAGACCCAGACAGAGAGTGCTGCTTGATAACAAAAACCTCACAAATGCTAGATTTAAAAATGCACTCGTTTCATTAAGAGAAATGAAAACACAATGAGAGCAGACTCGCTGGCCAGAAAGATGCAGAATAACAATCTTACTGACTTCTGGAAGGAGGTCAAGATCATAAATAATAACAGAACTCCCCTCCCTTCTGATATCAAAGGGGTTAGTTGTCCAGAGAAGATTGCTGATCTATGGCATGAGCACTACAGTAAACTGTTTAATTGTGTTCAAAGTAACACAGTGAGAATTGATAATCAATATAAAGGTATCTCTGCAGACTTGATAGTTAGATCAGTAGATATTTATGATGCCATCCACATGCTAGACAACAACAAAGCTTGTGGTATGGATTCCATTTCTGCAGAGCATCTAAAAAATGCCAGTTATAGACTCAGTCCATTTCTAGCCATGTGTCTCACTGGAATTATGGTTCATGGTGTTCTACCGAACTCTATTATGTCAGTACTGTTAGTGCTTGTTGTTAAAGATAAGGCTGGTAAACTGAACAGCATAGACAACTGTAGCGCCTCTCTAGTTTGGTGGATTTGTAATGAGAGGTGGCTAACCTGAGTTCGTTAGTAATTGTTACTAACTTAAACCAATTTAACATATGAAAAAAACAATACAACCAACTGTTAAACAAAAACAGGAAAGATTTACTTCAGACAAAAAATCAGTTCTTCAGTTATTGGTTCAACATTTACATGACATCGTAATGCACATGGACACACAATACAAACTAGCCGGCAATGCTAACTACACGAATACCTTAATTCAGTACAGTTCTACGGTGCAGGCCTGAGTGTAGCTCGTGTGCGTTGTAGCCGTAAACAAAATGGCTGTTTCGCCAGGATGGCACAAAATAACAAGGAGCTGGTACCTCGGATCAGCAGTGCGGTAGCACACGCACTGCGGCAGAAGGGCGGCAGCAGGTGAAGGAGAGACCGACCAAATACTCTCGTGGATTTACGAGACGAACCAACTCAGGAAGAAGACTGAGGACGACGACAATCCCGACCTCCACCGGCTCCAACCTGGCACTCGCTGTCGCTAGTCTGGCGGCAAAGCCCGTGCTTAATCCAAAACCGCCAACAGCCAAACTCCTCTTTCTGGGTTATTGTTGTTGGTTGAGATATTCACCCAACAATATAAACATAACACCACTAATGATAATATAAAATCTTCACTCTTGGTATTTTACCGTACGCTACAATTTTCTTCTCCCTCCAACTCCTCCGCTCGCTCTGTCTTTTTCTACTCCAACCTCATCTACCCCAACTTCCCGTGTTACCCTGCCCTTTGACCTCAAACCGGATTGGCTTAACATCATAATCAAAATTAAAGCAACAACATAGATTCACAAAACATTCATCTTACTCTCTTCATATTTGTAACCGGTACATTTTAACATGCGTTTTTTAAACAACAGATATACATTTCCAAATGCTGTATTCAGTAAAACATGAACAATATGCATTTCTCATCAAATCAAAATCATACTCTCAAACCTTAAAGTCTATTTATTAAACTATGAACTTAAGTATTATGTATTCAAACTTTTATATTTATGTAATAGGATTGTTTCAACAGAAATGTTTACCACCCGGGCTACACAACTATCGACCCATTGCATTGGCCAGTATCTTGTCTAAAGTGTTTGAGAGAATTATTTGATTGAAATTGGAAATGTATATTCTGACTGCAGAAAATCAGTTTGGTTTTAAAAGAAAACATGGTACTGATCTCTGTATCTATGCTCTGAAGGAGATTGTCTCAGGTACACAAGTCTTAATTCATCTGTATTTTTATGCTTTATTGATGCTTACAAAGCTTTCGATCGAATTTGTCATGAAAAACTGTTTATGAAGCTAATAGCGAGAGGTTTCCCTAAACCTCTTGTGAGGATTTTGGTGTTCTGGTATGCCAATCAAACTTTTCATGTTAAATGGGACAATGTTGTATCAGCTGCTTTCCATGTTGGTAACGGAGTTCGACAAGGAGGAATTTGATTTCCCTTTTTGTTTAATATGGATATGGACGACTTATCAAGCCAGCTGAATAAGACAAATACAGGCTGTCTTGTTGGTGAATCTATTGTCAATCATCTGATGTACGCAGATTATCTGGTTCCACTCAGCCTGTTGCAACAGATGTTATGGGTGTGCTCTCAGTATGGCTTAGATCATGATATAAAATATAATGCAAAGAAAAGCCACATAATGATAGTCAGAAGTAATCAGGACAGGAAATTAACCTTCCCTACCTTTTATTTATCTGGCAGTCCCCTTGGTGTTTGTGAGGAAATAAAATATCTGCCATGTCATTTCTGATGATTGGACAGATGACAACGATATGTATCAACAGCGCTGTCAAATATATTCTCAGGCCAGTATGTTATTAAGAAAGTTTTCTATGTGCTCAGATTCAGTTAAATGTTCCCTGTTTAGAACCTACATAACACCATTGTACACTGCTCATTTGTGGTCTATGTACAGGTAAAGGAGTATACAGATACTGAAAGTAGCCTACAATGATGCTTTTAGATTGCTACTTAATGTGCCAAGGTGGCATAGTGCTAGTCAGTTGTTTGTGTCTAAGCACGTACCAACCTGTAAGGCAATCCTGAGACAACTGATGTATGGTTTCAATGATGCTTTTAGATTGCTACTTAATGTGCCTAGGTGGCATAGTGCTGGTCAGTTGTTTCTGTCTAAGCACGTACCAACCTGTAAGGCACTCCTGAGACAACTGATGTATGGTTTCATGTGTCGACTGGACAAGTCTGAGAACTGAATAGTAGAGGCCCTGGTCAACCCTCTAAAGAGCTGCTATCGATTACTTGGAACTTAAGACTACATTGGCACAAAAGTCTTCATACTTTTTATGCACTGTATTATCTATGTTTTATGTTTTCGTTTTACTCTCTTTTTTATAGCTCTATGTCTGTTATTTTATGTGGAACTTGGCGTCTGAAATAAAGATTTATATATATATAAATACATATATATATATATCAATGTTTCAGGATTTGTATAACTTTTTACCATTGCATACAAAATCGGAAATGCAATACTAAAAAGATCAGCTTTTGTTAAGAGATCCAAGATTACAAGATCCACAAGGCCTTGGCTAGAAACCAAGGAATGAGTGGGGGCTTGGTCAGCCCACACTCTCCTGAAATGTTGCGTGTGCGTCTTGCCAAGCCCGCGCGTGTGTAAGTTAAGGCTGAGTGTGTGAGGATGTGGAGCACGCGCGGGCAGGAGGAGGGGAGACATTCATTGGAAATTTGGCTAGAAATTAGCCAAGCAAGCATGTTTCAAATATTCACCAAAAATCGACCTTTGATCTTACAGTCAACTTTTTCACAGATTTGTGTTATAAACATTCTCAAGAGTCTTCATATGAACTTGTGATTGAATCAGAGTATCAGTTTTTGACTGGCTGATGTGTAAAGCATTATTTTAGCGTTAGCGATAAGTTCAATTTGCTTTATATCAATCATTTTTGGAGATATGAAGTTGCCTTTGCACACGGTAACATGTTGTAGTGTCTTCCATCGATATACCAAGTTTCGTGTTGATATCTCAAATATTTGCTGAGACATGACTTCACATCCTGTTTGGCGGCTTTTCTGATGAATTTGATTGGCTGTACCGGACAAACGGTTGCGAGGATCAAAATTCTTTTCGATAACTTTTGTGAGGCTTGGTCTGAAGATCATCTCTGGTAACTTTGAAGAAGATATGACAAAAATTGTAGGAGGAGTAGGCTTTCAAAGGTTTTTGATAAAACCGGAAATAGCGGAAAATCTACATAACCGGAAATTGACGCCATGGGGTGCGTTGAACTCGGCTTGATCCAGGGAATCCAATGGTACCTCATTTTCGAAAATGGGTCATACGGTTAAAAAGTTGCGTGTGTAAACACAAGTCCAACTTTGACCCGTTGGTGGCGCTGGAGTGGTCTAATGGGAGACATGAAACTTGGTGTAGGTATAGAATCAACTGTCCTTAATGAGTGTGCCAAATTTCACAAAAAGTTGTCGAAGGGTTCTAGGGGCTGCCATTGACTTCCATGGAACAAGAATAATAATAATAATAATAAATATAACTGCAAGCAGTAATGGCGGATTCCTCCAAACATTGCGAACCCTTGAAAAATGTATATTCTTGACAAATTGGAACTGTATAGAAAAATCTATGCTGCAGAATTACCAATGGGATACCAAATCTGAAATATAATACCACAAAGATCCACAAGGGCCTATATTTTAACCCAAGGAGTGAAGGGAGGGGGCTTGGTTAGCCTATCCATTCCAGAAAGCCTTTGTGCTTTAGGGCGTGGAATGTAGCGCCACCTATGGGTAATGGTGGGACAGTTGTGGTGTGGCAATTACCCTTGGTCTATACTTTCAAAAAAGCTCGACCAGAGCATACCCCCCGTTCTCAGGGTACCGAGCTTCAGCTCAGTCATGATGCTGGGATGAATGTAGGCCTATATGTAGAGACCGGGGAGACAGACACACCGGCCAGCTGCCCTGATGGGTCCGTGGTAGATCATTAATGCGGGTTGTATCCTACAACGCTCGTGGCCTCCGAGTAGGACATACTGCTGCTGATAGATCAAGACGTTTGGTGGTGGACACATTATTGGACGAGAGTGACATTGTCTGCCTTCAAGAAACCTGGATGGCCAAGCAAGATCTGGACAAATTGAACTCCCTACACAAGAACTTTCATGGTGCTGGAGAGTCCACTACCGATCTCAGCATGAGAATGGTTTGTGGGAGGATAGCTGGTGGTGTAGCTATACTGTGGAACATAAAATATGACCCAACGGTAAAGGTGGTGTGGCTTAACGTTGACTGGGCTATTGGGTTGGAGTTTAATCACAATGAAAATAAATGTACTATTGTAAATGTGTACACATCATATGAATCCTATGACCATGAGGATGAATTTCAGAACAGGTTAGCTTTTATTCAGTCCTTCATAGAGGACAATAGTTCATGTTGTGTCTATGTCATGGGTGATTTTAATGCTGACATGTCAGATAAGCGTTTTTTTTCGCACAACATCTGCAGCAGTTCTGTAATGAAACTAAATTAATGATATCAAGCATTATTGCCTGATACAAGTTTTACCTATATAAGTGAAACGTGGCACACAACTTCCTGGCTAGACCATATTGTAACCACAGCCGATGCTCATGACTCACTGGAAAGTATAGAGATGTGTTATGGGCTGGCCACCACTGATCACGTACCAGTTGCTATGCTGCTAAATGTTGAGAGTGTACCCTTGTTGCTGGTCCCCCAAGAAAACTGGACTGGTCAAAATTGACCAAAGAGGTTATGCACAGATATTCTCTATTAACTGACAGCTTACATAGTGATGTTGCATTTTCTAGGGATGCCCTAATGTGCACGGATATGAACTGCAAGGATAAACATCATGCTGAAAAGCTCTGTGCCATGTATGATGATATTGTCAAATGTCTTTATGCTTCCAGTGAACCTTTTATTAATCACAAGAGTAAGGTCCCTAACGCACGGCCTGTCTGGAATGAGTTTGTGTCTGAGCAACATGCTGCTGCTAGAGAAGCCTTTAGAGTCTGGTCAGAGGCAGGCAGACCCAGACAGGGAGTGCTGCTTGATAACAAAAACCTCACAAATGCTAGATTTAAATATGCACTCATTTCATTAAGAGAAATGAAAACACAATGAGAGCAGACTCGCTGGCCAGAAAGATGCAGAATAACAATCTTACTGACTTCTGGAAGGAGGTCAAGATCATAAATAATAATAGAACTCCCCTCCCTTCTGATATCAAAGGGGTTAGTTGTCCAGAGAAGATTGCTGATCTATGGCATGAGCACTACAGTAAACTATTTAATTGTGTTAAAAGTAACACAGTGAGAATTGATAATGAATATAAAGGTATCTCTGCAGACTTGATAGTTAGATCAGTAGATATTTATGATGCCATCCACATGCTAGACAACAACAAAGCTTGTGGTATGGATTGCATTTCTGCAGAGCATCTAAAAAATGCCAGTTATAGACTCAGTCCATTTCTAGCCATGTGTCTCACTGGAATTATGGTTCATGGTGTTTTACCGAACTCTATTATGTCAGTACTGTTAGTGCCTGTTGTTAAAGATAAGGCTGGTAAACTGAACAGCATAGACAACTATCGACCCATTGCATTGGCCAGTATCTTGTCTAAAGTGTTTGAGAGAATTATTTGATTGAAATTGGAAATGTATATTCTGACGGCAGACAATCAGTTTGGTTTTTAAAGAAAACATGGTACTGATCTCTGTATCTATGCTCTGAAGGAGATTGTCTCAGGTACACAAGTCTTAATTTATCTGTATTTTTATGCTTTATTGATGCTTACAAAGCTTTCGATCGAATTTGTCATGAAAAACTGTTTATGAAGCTAATAGCGAGAGGTGTCCCTAAACCTCTTGTGAGGATTTTGGTGTTCTGGTATGCCAATCAAACTTTTCATGTTAAATGGGACACTGTTGTATCAGCTCCTTTCCATGTTGGTAACGGAATTCGACAAGGAGGAATTTGATTTCCCTTTTTGTTTAATATGGATATGGACGACTTATCAAGCCAGCTGAATAAGACAAATACAGGCTGTCTTGTTGGTGAATCTATTTTCAATCATCTGATGTACGCAGATTATCTGGTTCCACTCAGCCTGTTGCAACAGATGCTATGGGTGTGCTCTCAGTATGGCTTAGATCATGATATAAAATATAATGCAAAGAAAAGCCACATAATGATAGTCAGAAGTAATCAGGACAGGAAATTAACCTTCCCTACCTTTTATTTATCTGGCAGTCCCCTTGGTGTTTGTGAGGAAATAAAATATCTGCCATGTCATTTCTGATGATTGGACAGATGACAACGATATGTATCAACAGCGCTGTAAAATATATTCTCAGGCCAGTATGTTATTAAGGACGTTTTCTATGTGCTCAGATTCAGTTTAATGTTCCCTGTTTAGAACCTACATAACACCATTGTACACTGCTCATTTGTGGTCTATGTACAGGTAAAGGAGTATACAGATACTGAAAGTAGCCTACAATGGTGCTTTTAGATTGCTACTTAATGTGCCAAGGTGGCATAGTGCTAGTCAGTTGTTTGTGTCTAAGCACGTACCAACCTGTAAGGCAATCCTGAGACAACTGATGTATGGTTTCAATGATGCTTTTAGATTGCTACTTAATGTGCCTAGGTGGCATAGTGCTGGTCAGTTGTTTCTGTCTAAGCACGTACCAACCTGTAAGGCACTCCTGAGACAACTGATGTATGGTTTCATGTGTCGACTGGACAAGTCTGAGAACTGAATAGTAGAGGCTCTGGTCAACCCTCTAAAGAGCTGCTATCGATTACTTGGAACTTAAGACTACATTGGCACAAAAGTCCTAATACTTTTTATGCACTGTATTATCTATGTTTTATGTTTTCGTTTTACTCTCTTTTTTATAGCTCTATGTCTGTTATTTTATGTGGAACTTGGCGTCTGAAATAAAGATTTATATATATATAAATACATATATATATATATCAATGTTTCAGGATTTGTATAACTTTTTACCATTGCATACAAAATCGGAAATGCAATACTAAAAAGATCAGCTTTTGTTAAGAGATCCAAGATTACAAGATCCACAAGGCCTTTGCTAGAAACCAAGGAATGAGTGGGGGCTTGGTCAGCCCACACTCTCCTGAAATGTTGCGTGTGCGTCTTGCCAAGCCCGCGCGTGTGTAAGTTAAGGCTGAGTGTGTGAGGATGTGGAGCACGCGCGGGCATGAGGAGGGGAGACATTCATTGGAAATTTGGCTAGAAATTAGCCAAGCAAGCATGTTTCAAATATTCACCAAAAATCGACCTTTGATCTTACAGTCAACTTTTTCACAGATTTGTGTTATAAACATTCTCAAGAGTCTTCATATGAACTTGTGATTGAATCAGAGTATCAGTTTTTGACTGGCTGATGTGTAAAGCATTATTTTAGCGTTAGCGATAAGTTCAATTTGCTTTATATCAATCATTTTTGGAGATATGAAGTTGCCTTTGCACACGGTAACATGTTGTAGTGTCTTCCATCGATATACCAAGTTTCGTGTTGATATCTCAAAGATTTGCTGAGACATGACTTCACATCCTGTTTGGCGGCTTTTCTGATGAATTTGATTGGCTGTACCGGACAAACGGTTGCGAGGATCAAAATTCTTTTCGATAACTTTTGTGAGGCTTGGTCTGAAGATCATCTCTGGTAACTTTGAAGAAGATATGACAAAAATTGTAGGAGGAGTAGGCTTTCAAAGGTTTTTGATAAAACCGGAAATAGCGGAAAATCTACATAACCGGAAATTGACGCCATGGGGTGCGTTGAACTCGGCTTGATCCAGGGAATCCAATGGTACCTCATTTTCGAAAATGGGTCATACGGTTCAAAAGTTGCGTGTGTAAACACAAGTCCAACTTTGACCCGTTGGTGGCGCTGGAGTGGTCTAATGGGAGACATGAAACTTGGTGTAGGTATAGAATCAACTGTCCTTAATGAGTGTGCCAAATTTCACAAAAAGTTGTCGAAGGGTTCTAGGGGCTGCCATTGACTTCCATGGAACAAGAATAATAATAATAAATATAACTGCAAGCAGTAATGGCGGATTCCTCCAAACATTGCGAACCATTGAAAAATGTATATTCTTGACAAATTGGAACTGTATAGAAAAATCTATGCTGCAGAATTACCAATGGGATACCAAATCTGAAATATAATACCACCAGGATCCACAAGGGCCTTTATTTCAACTCAAGGAGTGAAGGGAGGGGGCTTGGTTAGCCTATCCATTCCAGAAAGCCTTTGTGCTTTAGGGCGTGGAATGTAGCGCCACATATGGGTAATGGTGGGACAGTTGTGGTTTGGTAATTACCCTTGGTCTATACTTTCAAAAAAGCTCGACCAGAGAATACCCCCCGCTCTCAGGGTACCGAGCTTCAGCTCAGTCATGATGCTGGGATGAATGTAGGCCTATATGTAGAGACCAGGGAGACAGACACACCGGCCAGCTGCCCTGATGGGTCCGTGGTAGATCATTAATGCGGGTTGTATCCTACAACGCTCGTGGCCTCCGAGTAGGACATACTGCTGCTGATAGATCAAGACGTTTGGTGGTGGACACATTGCTGGACGAGAGTGACATTGTCTGCCTTCAAGAAACCTGGATGACCAAGCAAGATCTGGACAAATTGAACTCCCTACACAAGAACTTTCATGGTGCTGGAGAGTCCACTACCGATCTCAGCATGAGAATGGTTTGTGGGAGGATAGCTGGTGGTGTAGCTATACTGTGGAACATAAAATATGACCCAACGGTAAAGGTGGTGTGGCTTAACGTTGACTGGGCTATTGGGTTGGAGTTTAATCACAATGAAAATAAATGTACTATTGTAAATGTGTACACACCATATGAATCCTATGACCATGAGGATGAATTTCAGAACAGGTTAGCTTTTATTCAGTCCTTCATAGAGGACAATAGTTCATGTTGTGTCTATGTCATGGGTGATTTTAATGCTGACATGTCAGATAAGTGTTTATTCGCACAACATCTGCAGCAGTTCTGTAATGAAACTAAATTAATTATATCAAGCGTTATTGCCTGATACAAGTTTTACCTATATAAGTGAAACGTGGCACACAACTTCCTGGCTAGACCATATTGTAACCACAGCCGATTCTCATGACTCACTGGAAAGTATAGAGATGTGTTATGGGCTGGCCACCACTGATCACATACCAGTTGCTATGCTGCTAAATGTTGAGAGTGTACCCTTGTTGCTGGCCCCCCAAGAAAACTGGACTGGTCAAAATTGACCAAAGAGGTTCGGCACAGATATTCTCTATTAACTAATTCTCGGATATGAACTGCAAGGATAAACATAATGCTGAAAAGCTCTGTGCCATGTATGATGATATTGTCAAATGTCTTTATGCTTCCAGTGAACCTTTTATTAATCACAAGAGTAAGGTCCCTAACGCACGGCCTGTCTGGAATGAGTTTGTGTCTGAGCAACATGCTGCTGCTAGAGAAGCCTTTAGAGTCTGGTCAGAGGCAGGCAGACCCAGACAGAGAGTGCTGCTTGATAACAAAAACCTCACAAATGCTAGATTTAAATATGCACTCGTTTCATTAAGAGAAATGAAAACACAATGAGAGCAGACTCGCTGGCCAGAAAGATGCAGAATAACAATCTTACTGACTTCTGGAAGGAGGTCAAGATCATAAATAATAACAGAACTCCCCTCCCTTCTGATATCAAAGGGGTTAGTTGTCCAGAGAAGATTGCTGATCTATGGCATGAGCACTACAGTAAACTATTTAATTGTGTTCAAAGTAACACAGTGAGAATTGATAATCAATATAAAGGTATCTCTGCAGACTTGATAGTTAGATCAGTAGATATTTATGATGCCATCCACATGCTAGACAACAACAAAGCTTGTGGTATGGATTCCATTTCTGCAGAGCATCTAAAAAATGCCAGTTATAGACTCAGTCCATTTCTAGCCATGTGTCTCACTGGAATTATGGTTCATGGTGTTCTACCGAACTCTATTATGTCAGTACTGTTAGTGCCTGTTGTTAAAGATAAGGCTGGTAAACTGAACAGCATAGACAACTGTAGCGCCTCTCTAGTTTGGTGGATTTGTAATGAGAGGTGGCTAACCTGAGTTCGTTAGTAATTGTTACTAACTTAAACCAATTTAACATATGAAAAAAACAATACAACCAACTGTTAAACAAAAACAGGAAAGATTTACTTCAGACAAAAAATCAGTTCTTCAGTTATTGGTTCAACATTTACATGACATCGTAATGCACATGGACACACAATACAAACTAGCCGGCAATGCTAACTACACGAATACCTTAATTCAGTACAGTTCTACGGTGCAGGCCTGAGTGTAGCTCGTGTGCGTTGTAGCCGTAAACAAAATGGCTGTTTCGCCAGGATGGCACAAAATAACAAGGAGCTGGTACCTCGGATCAGCAGTGCGGTAGCACACGCACTGCGGCAGAAGGGCGGCAGCAGGTGAAGGAGAGACCGACCAAATACTCTCGTGGATTTACGAGACGAACCAACTCAGGAAGAAGACTGAGGACGACGACAATCCCGACCTCCACCGGCTCCAACCTGGCACTCGCTGTCGCTAGTCTGGCGGCAAAGCCCGTGCTTAATCCAAAACCGCCAACAGCCAAACTCCTCTTTCTGGGTTATTGTTGTTGGTTGAGATATTCACCCAACAATATAAACATAACACCACTAATGATAATATAAAATCTTCACTCTTGGTATTTTACCGTACGCTACAATTTTCTTCTCCCTCCAACTCCTCCGCTCGCTCTGTCTTTTTCTACTCCAACCTCATCTACCCCAACTTCCCGTGTTACCCTGCCCTTTGACCTCAAACCGGATTGGCTTAACATCATAATCAAAATTAAAGCAACAACATAGATTCACAAAACATTCATCTTACTCTCTTCATATTTGTAACCGGTACATTTTAACATGCGTTTTTTAAACAACAGATATACATTTCCAAATGCTGTATTCAGTAAAACATGAACAATATGCATTTCTCATCAAATCAAAATCATACTCTCAAACCTTAAAGTCTATTTATTAAACTATGAACTTAAGTATTATGTATTCAAACTTTTATATTTATGTAATAGGATTGTTTCAACAGAAATGTTTACCACCCGGGCTACACAACTATCGACCCATTGCATTGGCCAGTATCTTGTCTAAAGTGTTTGAGAGAATTATTTGATTGAAATTGGAAATGTATATTCTGACTGCAGAAAATCAGTTTGGTTTTAAAAGAAAACATGGTACTGATCTCTGTATCTATGCTCTGAAGGAGATTGTCTCAGGTACACAAGTCTTAATTCATCTGTATTTTTATGCTTTATTGATGCTTACAAAGCTTTCGATCGAATTTGTCATGAAAAACTGTTTATGAAGCTAATAGCGAGAGGTTTCCCTAAACCTCTTGTGAGGATTTTGGTGTTCTGGTATGCCAATCAAACTTTTCATGTTAAATGGGACAATGTTGTATCAGCTGCTTTCCATGTTGGTAACGGAGTTCGACAAGGAGGAATTTGATTTCCCTTTTTGTTTAATATGGATATGGACGACTTATCAAGCCAGCTGAATAAGACAAATACAGGCTGTCTTGTTGGTGAATCTATTGTCAATCATCTGATGTACGCAGATTATCTGGTTCCACTCAGCCTGTTGCAACAGATGCTATGGGTGTGCTCTCAGTATGGCTTAGATCATGATATAAAATATAATGCAAAGAAAAGCCACATAATGATAGTCAGAAGTAATCAGGACAGGAAATTAACCTTCCCTACCTTTTATTTATCTGGCAGTCCCCTTGGTGTTTGTGAGGAAATAAAATATCTGCCATGTCATTTCTGATGATTGGACAGATGACAACGATATGTATCAACAGCGCTGTCAAATATATTCTCAGGCCAGTATGTTATTAAGGACGTTTTCTATGTGCTCAGATTCAGTTAAATGTTCCCTGTTTAGAACCTACATAACACCATTGTACACTGCTCATTTGTGGTCTATGTACAGGTAAAGGAGTATACAGATACTGAAAGTAGCCTACAATGATGCTTTTAGATTGCTACTTAATGTGCCAAGGTGGCATAGTGCTAGTCAGTTGTTTGTGTCTAAGCACGTACCAACCTGTAAGGCAATCCTGAGACAACTGATGTATGGTTTCAATGATGCTTTTAGATTGCTACTTAATGTGCCTAGGTGGCATAGTGCTGGTCAGTTGTTTCTGTCTAAGCACGTACCAACCTGTAAGGCACTCCTGAGACAACTGATGTATGGTTTCATGTGTCGACTGGACAAGTCTGAGAACTGAATAGTAGAGGCCCTGGTCAACCCTCTAAAGAGCTGCTATCGATTACTTGGAACTTAAGACTACATTGGCACAAAAGTCTTCATACTTTTTATGCACTGTATTATCTATGTTTTATGTTTTCGTTTTACTCTCTTTTTTATAGCTCTATGTCTGTTATTTTATGTGGAACTTGGCGTCTGAAATAAAGATTTATATATATATAAATACATATATATATATCAATGTTTCAGGATTTGTATAACTTTTTACCATTGCATACAAAATCGGAAATGCAATACTAAAAAGATCAGCTTTTGTTAAGAGATCCAAGATTACAAGATCCACAAGGCCTTGGCTAGAAACCAAGGAATGAGTGGGGGCTTGGTCAGCCCACACTCTCCTGAAATGTTGCGTGTGCGTCTTGCCAAGCCCGCGCGTGTGTAAGTTAAGGCTGAGTGTGTGAGGATGTGGAGCACGCGCGGGCAGGAGGAGGGGAGACATTCATTGGAAATTTGGCTAGAAATTAGCCAAGCAAGCATGTTTCAAATATTCACCAAAAATCGACCTTTGATCTTACAGTCAACTTTTTCACAGATTTGTGTTATAAACATTCTCAAGAGTCTTCATATGAACTTGTGATTGAATCAGAGTATCAGTTTTTGACTGGCTGATGTGTAAAGCATTATTTTAGCGTTAGCGATAAGTTCAATTTGCTTTATATCAATCATTTTTGGAGATATGAAGTTGCCTTTGCACACGGTAACATGTTGTAGTGTCTTCCATCGATATACCAAGTTTCGTGTTGATATCTCAAAGATTTGCTGAGACAGGACTTCACATCCTGTTTGGCGGCTTTTCTGATGAATTTGATTGGCTGTACCGGACAAACGGTTGTGAGGATCAAAATTCTTTTCGATAACTTTTGTGACGCTTGGTCTGAAGATCATCTCTGGTAACTTTGAAGAAGATATGACAAAAATTGTAGGAGGAGTAGGCTTTCAAAGGTTTTTGATAAAACCGGAAGTAGCGGAAAATCTATATAACCGGAAATTGACGCCATGGGGTGCGTTGAACTCGGCTTGAACCAGGGAATCCAATGGTACCTCATTTTTGAAAATGGGTCATACGGTTCAAAAGTTGCGTGTGTAAACACAAGTCCAACTTTGACCCATTGGTGGCGCTGGAGTGGTCTAATGGGAGACATGAAACTTGGTGTAGGTATAGAATCAACTGTCCTTAATGAGTGTGCCAAATTTCACAAAAAGTTGTCGAAGTGTTCTAGGGGCTGCCATTGACTTCCATGGAACAAGAATAATAATAATAATAAAACTAACAATAACAATAGGTTTCCTCCTGAAGGAATCCTAATAAAACTAACAATAACAATAGGTTTCCTCCTGACGGAGGAATCCTAATAATAAAACTAACAATAACAATAGGTTTCCTCCTGACGGAGGAATCCTAAATATAACTGCAAGCAGTAATGGCGGATTCCTCCAAACATTGCGAACCATTGAAAAATGTATATTCTTGACAAATTGGAACTGTATAGAAAAATATATGCTGCAGAATTACCAATGGGATACCAAATCTGAAATATAATACCACCAGGATCCACAAGGGCCTTTATTTCAACTCAAGGAGTGAAGGGAGGGGGCTTGGTTAGCCTATCCATTCCAGAAAGCCTTTGTGCTTTAGGGCGTGGAATGTAGCGCCACATATGGGTAATGGTGGGACAGTTGTGGTTTGGTAATTACCCTTGGTCTATACTTTCAAAAAAGCTCGACCAGAGAATACCCCCCGCTCTCAGGGTACCGAGCTTCAACTCAGTCATGATGCTGGGATGAATGTAGGCCTATATGTAGAGACCAGGGAGACAGACACACCGGCCAGCTGCCCTGATGGGTCCGTGGTAGATCATTAATGCGGGTTGTATCCTACAACGCTCGTGGCCTCCGAGTAGGACATACTGCTGCTGATAGATCAAGACGTTTGGTGGTGGACACATTGCTGGACGAGAGTGACATTGTCTGCCTTCAAGAAACCTGGATGACCAAGCAAGATCTGGACAAATTGAACTCCCTACACAAGAACTTTCATGGTGCTGGAGAGTCCACTACCGATCTCAGCATGAGAATGGTTTGTGGGAGGATAGCTGGTGGTGTAGCTATACTGTGGAACATAAAATATGACCCAACGGTAAAGGTGGTGTGGCTTAACGTTGACTGGGCTATTGGGTTGGAGTTTAATCACAATGAAAATAAATGTACTATTGTAAATGTGTACACACCATATGAATCCTATGACCATGAGGATGAATTTCAGAACAGGTTAGCTTTTATTCAGTCCTTCATAGAGGACAATAGTTCATGTTGTGTCTATGTCATGGGTGATTTTAATGCTGACATGTCAGATAAGTGTTTATTCGCACAACATCTGCAGCAGTTCTGTAATGAAACTAAATTAATTATATCAAGCGTTATTGCCTGATACAAGTTTTACCTATATAAGTGAAACGTGGCACACAACTTCCTGGCTAGACCATATTGTAACCACAGCCGATTCTCATGACTCACTGGAAAGTATAGAGATGTGTTATGGGCTGGCCACCACTGATCACATACCAGTTGCTATGCTGCTAAATGTTGAGAGTGTACCCTTGTTGCTGGCCCCCCAAGAAAACTGGACTGGTCAAAATTGACCAAAGAGGTTCGGCACAGATATTCTCTATTAACTAATTCTCGGATATGAACTGCAAGGATAAACATAATGCTGAAAAGCTCTGTGCCATGTATGATGATATTGTCAAATGTCTTTATGCTTCCAGTGAACCTTTTATTAATCACAAGAGTAAGGTCCCTAACGCACGGCCTGTCTGGAATGAGTTTGTGTCTGAGCAACATGCTGCTGCTAGAGAAGCCTTTAGAGTCTGGTCAGAGGCAGGCAGACCCAGACAGAGAGTGCTGCTTGATAACAAAAACCTCACAAATGCTAGATTTAAATATGCACTCGTTTCATTAAGAGAAATGAAAACACAATGAGAGCAGACTCGCTGGCCAGAAAGATGCAGAATAACAATCTTACTGACTTCTGGAAGGAGGTCAAGATCATAAATAATAACAGAACTCCCCTCCCTTCTGATATCAAAGGGGTTAGTTGTCCAGAGAAGATTGCTGATCTATGGCATGAGCACTACAGTAAACTATTTAATTGTGTTCAAAGTAACACAGTGAGAATTGATAATCAATATAAAGGTATCTCTGCAGACTTGATAGTTAGATCAGTAGATATTTATGATGCCATCCACATGCTAGACAACAACAAAGCTTGTGGTATGGATTGCATTTCTGCAGAGCATCTAAAAAATGCCAGTTATAGACTCAGTCCATTTCTAGCCATGTGTCTCACTGGAATTATGGTTCATGGTGTTCTACCGAACTCTATTATGTCAGTACTGTTAGTGCCTGTTGTTAAAGATAAGGCTGGTAAACTGAACAGCATAGACAACTGTAGCGCCTCTCTAGTTTGGTGGATTTGTAATGAGAGGTGGCTAACCTGAGTTCGTTAGTAATTGTTACTAACTTAAACCAATTTAACATATGAAAAAAACAATACAACCAACTGTTAAACAAAAACAGGAAAGATTTACTTCAGACAAAAAATCAGTTCTTCAGTTATTGGTTCAACATTTACATGACATCGTAATGCACATGGACACACAATACAAACTAGCCGGCAATGCTAACTACACGAATACCTTAATTCAGTACAGTTCTACGGTGCAGGCCTGAGTGTAGCTCGTGTGCGTTGTAGCCGTAAACAAAATGGCTGTTTCGCCAGGATGGCACAAAATAACAAGGAGCTGGTACCTCGGATCAGCAGTGCGGTAGCACACGCACTGCGGCAGAAGGGCGGCAGCAGGTGAAGGAGAGACCGACCAAATACTCTCGTGGATTTACGAGACGAACCAACTCAGGAAGAAGACTGAGGACGACGACAATCCCGACCTCCACCGGCTCCAACCTGGCACTCGCTGTCGCTAGTCTGGCGGCAAAGCCCGTGCTTAATCCAAAACCGCCAACAGCCAAACTCCTCTTTCTGGGTTATTGTTGTTGGTTCAGATATTCACCCAACAATATAAACATAACACCACTAATGATAATATAAAATCTTCACTCTTGGTATTTTACCGTACGCTACAATTTTCTTCTCCCTCCAACTCCTCCGCTCGCTCTGTCTTTTTCTACTCCAACCTCATCTACCCCAACTTCCCGTGTTACCCTGCCCTTTGACCTCAAACCGGATTGGCTTAACATCATAATCAAAATTAAAGCAACAACATAGATTCACAAAACATTCATCTTACTCTCTTCATATTTGTAACCGGTACATTTTAACATGCGTTTTTTAAACAACAGATATACATTTCCAATTGCTGTATTCAGTAAAACATGAACAATATGCATTTCTCATCAAATCAAAATCATACTCTCAAACCTTAAAGTCTATTTATTAAACTATGAACTTAAGTATTATGTATTCAAACTTTTATATTTATGTAATAGGATTGTTTCAACAGAAATGTTTACCACCCGGGCTACACAACTATCGACCCATTGCATTGGCCAGTATCTTGTCTAAAGTGTTTGAGAGAATTATTTGATTGAAATTGGAAATGTATATTCTGACTGCAGAAAATCAGTTTGGTTTTAAAAGAAAACATGGTACTGATCTCTGTATCTATGCTCTGAAGGAGATTGTCTCAGGTACACAAGTCTTAATTCATCTGTATTTTTATGCTTTATTGATGCTTACAAAGCTTTCGATCGAATTTGTCATGAAAAACTGTTTATGAAGCTAATAGCGAGAGGTTTCCCTAAACCTCTTGTGAGGATTTTGGTGTTCTGGTATGCCAATCAAACTTTTCATGTTAAATGGGACAATGTTGTATCAGCTGCTTTCCATGTTGGTAACGGAGTTCGACAAGGAGGAATTTGATTTCCCTTTTTGTTTAATATGGATATGGACGACTTATCAAGCCAGCTGAATAAGACAAATACAGGCTGTCTTGTTGGTGAATCTATTGTCAATCATCTGATGTACGCAGATTATCTGGTTCCACTCAGCCTGTTGCAACAGATGCTATGGGTGTGCTCTCAGTATGGCTTAGATCATGATATAAAATATAATGCAAAGAAAAGCCACATAATGATAGTCAGAAGTAATCAGGACAGGAAATTAACCTTCCCTACCTTTTATTTATCTGGCAGTCCCCTTGGTGTTTGTGAGGAAATAAAAATATCTGCCATGTCATTTCTGATGATTGGACAGATGACAACGATATGTATCAACAGCGCTGTCAAATATATTCTCAGGCCAGTATGTTATTAAGGACGTTTTCTATGTGCTCAGATTCAGTTAAATGTTCCCTGTTTAGAACCTACATAACACCATTGTACACTGCTCATTTGTGGTCTATGTACAGGAAAAGGAGTATACAGATACTGAAAGTAGCCTACAATGATGCTTTTAGATTGCTACTTAATGTGCCAAGGTGGCATAGTGCTAGTCAGTTGTTTGTGTCTAAGCACGTACCAACCTGTAAGGCAATCCTGAGACAACTGATGTATGGTTTCAATGATGCTTTTAGATTGCTACTTAATGTGCCTAGGTGGCATAGTGCTGGTCAGTTGTTTCTGTCTAAGCACGTACCAACCTGTAAGGCACTCCTGAGACAACTGATGTATGGTTTCATGTGTCGACTGGACAAGTCTGAGAACTGAATAGTAGAGGCCCTGGTCAACCCTCTAAAGAGCTGCTATCGATTACTTGGAACTTAAGACTACATTGGCACAAAAGTCTTCATACTTTTTATGCACTGTATTATCTATGTTTTATGTTTTCGTTTTACTCTCTTTTTTATAGCTCTATGTCTGTTATTTTATGTGGAACTTGGCGTCTGAAATAAAGATTTATATATATATAAATACATATATATATATCAATGTTTCAGGATTTGTATAACGTTTTACCATTGCATACAAAATCGGAAATGCAATACTAAAAAGATCAGCTTTTGTTAAGAGATCCAAGATTACAAGATCCACAAGGCCTTGGCTAGAAACCAAGGAATGAGTGGGGGCTTGGTCAGCCCACACTCTCCTGAAATGTTGCGTGTGCGTCTTGCCAAGCCCGCGCGTGTGTAAGTTAAGGCTGAGTGTGTGAGGATGTGGAGCACGTGCGGGCAGGAGGAGGGGAGACATTCATTGGAAATTTGGCTAGAAATTAGCCAAGCAAGCATGTTTCAAATATTCACCAAAAATCGACCTTTGATCTTACAGTCAACTTTTTCACAGATTTGTGTTATAAACATTCTCAAGAGTCTTCATATGAACTTGTGATTGAATCAGAGTATCAGTTTTTGACTGGCTGATGTGTAAAGCATTATTTTAGCGTTAGCGATAAGTTCAATTTGCTTTATATCAATCATTTTTGGAGATATGAAGTTGCCTTTGCACACGGTAACATGTTGTAGTGTCTTCCATCGATATACCAAGTTTCGTGTTGATATCTCAAAGATTTGCTGAGACATGACTTCACATCCTGTTTGGCGGCTTTTCTGATGAATTTGATTGGCTGTACCGGACAAACGGTTGTGAGGATCAAAATTATTTTCGATAACTTTTGTGAGGCTTGGTCTGAAGATCATCTCTGGTAACTTTGAAGAAGATATGACAAAAATTGTAGGAGGAGTAGGCTTTCAAAGGTTTTTGATAAAACCGGAAGTAGCGGAAAATCTATATAACCGGAAATTGACGCCATGGGGTGCGTTGAACTCGGCTTGAACCAGGGAATCCAATGGTACCTCATTTTTGAAAATGGGTCATACGGTTCAAAAGTTGCGTGTGTAAACACAAGTCCAACTTTGACCCATTGGTGGCGCTGGAGTGGTCTAATGGGAGACATGAAACTTGGTGTAGGTATAGAATCAACTGTCCTTAATGAGTGTGCCAAATTTCACAAAAAGTTGTCGAAGTGTTCTAGGGGCTGCCATTGACTTCCATGGAACAAGAATAATAATAATAATAATAAATATAACTGCAAGCAGTAATGGCGGATTCCTCCAAACATTGCGAACCATTGAAAAATGTATATTCTTGACAAATTGGAACTGTATAGAAAAATCTATGCTGCAGAATTACCAATGGGATACCAAATCTGAAATATAATACCACCAGGATCCACAAGGGCCTTTATTTCAACTCAAGGAGTGAAGGGAGGGGGCTTGGTTAGCCTATCCATTCCAGAAAGCCTTTGTGCTTTAGGGCGTGGAATGTAGCGCCACATATGGGTAATGGTGGGACAGTTGTGGTTTGGTAATTACCCTTGGTCTATACTTTCAAAAAAGCTCGACCAGAGAATACCCCCCGCTCTCAGGGTACCGAGCTTCAGCTCAGTCATGATGCTGGGATGAATGTAGGCCTATATGTAGAGACCAGGGAGACAGACACACCGGCCAGCTGCCCTGATGGGTCCGTGGTAGATCATTAATGCGGGTTGTATCCTACAACGCTCGTGGCCTCCGAGTAGGACATACTGCTGCTGATAGATCAAGACGTTTGGTGGTGGACACATTGCTGGACGAGAGTGACATTGTCTGCCTTCAAGAAACCTGGATGACCAAGCAAGATCTGGACAAATTGAACTCCCTACACAAGAACTTTCATGGTGCTGGAGAGTCCACTACCGATCTCAGCATGAGAATGGTTTGTGGGAGGATAGCTGGTGGTGTAGCTATACTGTGGAACATAAAATATGACCCAACGGTAAAGGTGGTGTGGCTTAACGTTGACTGGGCTATTGGGTTGGAGTTTAATCACAATGAAAATAAATGTACTATTGTAAATGTGTACACACCATATGAATCCTATGACCATGAGGATGAATTTCAGAACAGGTTAGCTTTTATTCAGTCCTTCATAGAGGACAATAGTTCATGTTGTGTCTATGTCATGGGTGATTTTAATGCTGACATGTCAGATAAGCGTTTATTCGCACAACATCTGCAGCAGTTCTGTAATGAAACTAAATTAATTATATCAAGCGTTATTGCCTGATACAAGTTTTACCTATATAAGTGAAACGTGGCACACAACTTCCTGGCTAGACCATATTGTAACCACAGCCGATGCTCATGACTCACTGGAAAGTATAGAGATGTGTTATGGGCTGGCCACCACTGATCACATACCAGTTGCTATGCTGCTAAATGTTGAGAGTGTACCCTTGTTGCTGGCCCCCCAAGAAAACTGGACTGGTCAAAATTGACCAAAGAGGTTCGGCACAGATATTCTCTATTAACTGACAGCTTACATAGTGATGTTGCATTTTCTAGGGATGCCCTAATGTGCACGGATATGAACTGCAAGGATAAACATCATGCTGAAAAGCTCTGTGCCATGTATGATGATATTGTCAAATGTCTTTATGCTTCCAGTGAACCTTTTATTAATCACAAGAGTAAGGTCCCTAACGCACGGCCTGTCTGGAATGAGTTTGTGTCTGAGCAACATGCTGCTGCTAGAGAAGCCTTTAGAGTCTGGTCAGAGGCAGGCAGACCCAGACAGAGAGTGCTGCTTGATAACAAAAACCTCACAAATGCTAGATTTAAATATGCACTCGTTTCATTAAGAGAAATGAAAACACAATGAGAGCAGACTCGCTGGCCAGAAAGATGCAGAATAACAATCTTACTGACTTCTGGAAGGAGGTCAAGATCATAAATAATAACAGAACTCCCCTCCCTTCTGATATCAAAGGGGTTAGTTGTCCAGAGAAGATTGCTGATCTATGGCATGAGCACTACAGTAAACTATTTAATTGTGTTCAAAGTAACACAGTGAGAATTGATAATCAATATAAAGGTATCTCTGCAGACTTGATAGTTAGATCAGTAGATATTTATGATGCCATCCACATGCTAGACAACAACAAAGCTTGTGGTATGGATTCCATTTCTGCAGAGCATCTAAAAAATGCCAGTTATAGACTCAGTCCATTTCTAGCCATGTGTCTCACTGGAATTATGGTTCATGGTGTTCTACCGAACTCTATTATGTCAGTACTGTTAGTGCCTGTTGTTAAAGATAAGGCTGGTAAACTGAACAGCATAGACAACTGTAGCGCCTCTCTAGTTTGGTGGATTTGTAATGAGAGGTGGCTAACCTGAGTTCGTTAGTAATTGTTACTAACTTAAACCAATTTAACATATGAAAAAAACAATACAACCAACTGTTAAACAAAAACAGGAAAGATTTACTTCAGACAAAAAATCAGTTCTTCAGTTATTGGTTCAACATTTACATGACATCGTAATGCACATGGACACACAATACAAACTAGCCGGCAATGCTAACTACACGAATACCTTAATTCAGTACAGTTCTACGGTGCAGGCCTGAGTGTAGCTCGTGTGCGTTGTAGCCGTAAACAAAATGGCTGTTTCGCCAGGATGGCACAAAATAACAAGGAGCTGGTACCTCGGATCAGCAGTGCGGTAGCACACGCACTGCGGCAGAAGGGCGGCAGCAGGTGAAGGAGAGACCGACCAAATACTCTCGTGGATTTACGAGACGAACCAACTCAGGAAGAAGACTGAGGACGACGACAATCCCGACCTCCACCGGCTCCAACCTGGCACTCGCTGTCGCTAGTCTGGCGGCAAAGCCCGTGCTTAATCCAAAACCGCCAACAGCCAAACTCCTCTTTCTGGGTTATTGTTGTTGGTTGAGATATTCACCCAACAATATAAACATAACACCACTAATGATAATATAAAATCTTCACTCTTGGTATTTTACCGTACGCTACAATTTTCTTCTCCCTCCAACTCCTCCGCTCGCTCTGTCTTTTTCTACTCCAACCTCATCTACCCCAACTTCCCGTGTTACCCTGCCCTTTGACCTCAAACCGGATTGGCTTAACATCATAATCAAAATTAAAGCAACAACATAGATTCACAAAACATTCATCTTACTCTCTTCATATTTGTAACCGGTACATTTTAACATGCGTTTTTTAAACAACAGATATACATTTCCAAATGCTGTATTCAGTAAAACATGAACAATATGCATTTCTCATCAAATCAAAATCATACTCTCAAACCTTAAAGTCTATTTATTAAACTATGAACTTAAGTATTATGTATTCAAACTTTTATATTTATGTAATAGGATTGTTTCAACAGAAATGTTTACCACCCGGGCTACACAACTATCGACCCATTGCATTGGCCAGTATCTTGTCTAAAGTGTTTGAGAGAATTATTTGATTGAAATTGGAAATGTATATTCTGACTGCAGAAAATCAGTTTGGTTTTAAAAGAAAACATGGTACTGATCTCTGTATCTATGCTCTGAAGGAGATTGTCTCAGGTACACAAGTCTTAATTCATCTGTATTTTTATGCTTTATTGATGCTTACAAAGCTTTCGATCGAATTTGTCATGAAAAACTGTTTATGAAGCTAATAGCGAGAGGTGTCCCTAAACCTCTTGTGAGGATTTTGGTGTTCTGGTATGCCAATCAAACTTTTCATGTTAAATGGGACAATGTTGTATCAGCTGCTTTCCATGTTGGTAACGGAGTTCGACAAGGAGGAATTTGATTTCCCTTTTTGTTTAATATGGATATGGACGACTTATCAAGCCAGCTGAATAAGACAAATACAGGCTGTCTTGTTGGTGAATCTATTGTCAATCATCTGATGTACGCAGATTATCTGGTTCCACTCAGCCTGTTGCAACAGATGCTATGGGTGTGCTCTCAGTATGGCTTAGATCATGATATAAAATATAATGCAAAGAAAAGCCACATAATGATAGTCAGAAGTAATCAGGACAGGAAATTAACCTTCCCTACCTTTTATTTATCTGGCAGTCCCCTTGGTGTTTGTGAGGAAATAAAATATCTGCCATGTCATTTCTGATGATTGGACAGATGACAACGATATGTATCAACAGCGCTGTCAAATATATTCTCAGGCCAGTATGTTATTAAGGACGTTTTCTATGTGCTCAGATTCAGTTAAATGTTCCCTGTTTAGAACCTACATAACACCATTGTACACTGCTCATTTGTGGTCTATGTACAGGTAAAGGAGTATACAGATACTGAAAGTAGCCTACAATGATGCTTTTAGATTGCTACTTAATGTGCCAAGGTGGCATAGTGCTAGTCAGTTGTTTGTGTCTAAGCACGTACCAACCTGTAAGGCAATCCTGAGACAACTGATGTATGGTTTCAATGATGCTTTTAGATTGCTACTTAATGTGCCTAGGTGGCATAGTGCTGGTCAGTTGTTTCTGTCTAAGCACGTACCAACCTGTAAGGCACTCCTGAGACAACTGATGTATGGTTTCATGTGTCGACTGGACAAGTCTGAGAACTGAATAGTAGAGGCCCTGGTCAACCCTCTAAAGAGCTGCTATCGATTACTTGGAACTTAAGACTACATTGGCACAAAAGTCTTCATACTTTTTATGCACTGTATTATCTATGTTTTATGTTTTCGTTTTACTCTCTTTTTTATAGCTCTATGTCTGTTATTTTATGTGGAACTTGGCGTCTGAAATAAAGATTTATATATATATAAATACATATATATATATCAATGTTTCAGGATTTGTATAACTTTTTACCATTGCATACAAAATCGGAAATGCAATACTAAAAAGATCAGCTTTTGTTAAGAGATCCAAGATTACAAGATCCACAAGGCCTTGGCTAGAAACCAAGGAATGAGTGGGGGCTTGGTCAGCCCACACTCTCCTGAAATGTTGCGTGTGCGTCTTGCCAAGCCCGCGCGTGTGTAAGTTAAGGCTGAGTGTGTGAGGATGTGGAGCACGCGCGGGCAGGAGGAGGGGAGACATTCATTGGAAATTTGGCTAGAAATTAGCCAAGCAAGCATGTTTCAAATATTCACCAAAAATCGACCTTTGATCTTACAGTCAACTTTTTCACAGATTTGTGTTATAAACATTCTCAAGAGTCTTCATATGAACTTGTGATTGAATCAGAGTATCAGTTTTTGACTGGCTGATGTGTAAAGCATTATTTTAGCGTTAGCGATAAGTTCAATTTGCTTTATATCAATCATTTTTGGAGATATGAAGTTGCCTTTGCACACGGTAACATGTTGTAGTGTCTTCCATCGATATACCAAGTTTCGTGTTGATATCTCAAAGATTTGCTGAGACAGGACTTCACATCCTGTTTGGCGGCTTTTCTGATGAATTTGATTGGCTGTACCGGACAAACGGTTGTGAGGATCAAAATTCTTTTCGATAACTTTTGTGACGCTTGGTCTGAAGATCATCTCTGGTAACTTTGAAGAAGATATGACAAAAATTGTAGGAGGAGTAGGCTTTCAAAGGTTTTTGATAAAACCGGAAGTAGCGGAAAATCTATATAACCGGAAATTGACGCCATGGGGTGCGTTGAACTCGGCTTGAACCAGGGAATCCAATGGTACCTCATTTTTGAAAATGGGTCATACGGTTCAAAAGTTGCGTGTGTAAACACAAGTCCAACTTTGACCCATTGGTGGCGCTGGAGTGGTCTAATGGGAGACATGAAACTTGGTGTAGGTATAGAATCAACTGTCCTTAATGAGTGTGCCAAATTTCACAAAAAGTTGTCGAAGTGTTCTAGGGGCTGCCATTGACTTCCATGGAACAAGAATAATAATAATAAATATAACTGCAAGCAGTAATGGCGGATTCCTCCAAACATTGCGAACCATTGAAAAATGTATATTCTTGACAAATTGGAACTGTATAGAAAAATCTATGCTGCAGAATTACCAATGGGATACCAAATCTGAAATATAATACCACCAGGATCCACAAGGGCCTTTATTTCAACTCAAGGAGTGAAGGGAGGGGGCTTGGTTAGCCTATCCATTCCAGAAAGCCTTTGTGCTTTAGGGCGTGGAATGTAGCGCCACATATGGGTAATGGTGGGACAGTTGTGGTTTGGTAATTACCCTTGGTCTATACTTTCAAAAAAGCTCGACCAGAGAATACCCCCCGCTCTCAGGGTACCGAGCTTCAGCTCAGTCATGATGCTGGGATGAATGTAGGCCTATATGTAGAGACCAGGGAGACAGACACACCGGCCAGCTGCCCTGATGGGTCCGTGGTAGATCATTAATGCGGGTTGTATCCTACAACGCTCGTGGCCTCCGAGTAGGACATACTGCTGCTGATAGATCAAGACGTTTGGTGGTGGACACATTGCTGGACGAGAGTGACATTGTCTGCCTTCAAGAAACCTGGATGACCAAGCAAGATCTGGACAAATTGAACTCCCTACACAAGAACTTTCATGGTGCTGGAGAGTCCACTACCGATCTCAGCATGAGAATGGTTTGTGGGAGGATAGCTGGTGGTGTAGCTATACTGTGGAACATAAAATATGACCCAACGGTAAAGGTGGTGTGGCTTAACGTTGACTGGGCTATTGGGTTGGAGTTTAATCACAATGAAAATAAATGTACTATTGTAAATGTGTACACACCATATGAATCCTATGACCTTGAGGATGAATTTCAGAACAGGTTAGCTTTTATTCAGTCCTTCATAGAGGACAATAGTTCATGTTGTGTCTATGTCATGGGTGATTTTAATGCTGACATGTCAGATAAGTGTTTATTCGCACAACATCTGCAGCAGTTCTGTAATGAAACTAAATTAATTATATCAAGCGTTATTGCCTGATACAAGTTTTACCTATATAAGTGAAACGTGGCACACAACTTCCTGGCTAGACCATATTGTAACCACAGCCGATTCTCATGACTCACTGGAAAGTATAGAGATGTGTTATGGGCTGGCCACCACTGATCACATACCAGTTGCTATGCTGCTAAATGTTGAGAGTGTACCCTTGTTGCTGGCCCCCCAAGAAAACTGGACTGGTCAAAATTGACCAAAGAGGTTCGGCACAGATATTCTCTATTAACTAATTCTCGGATATGAACTGCAAGGATAAACATAATGCTGAAAAGCTCTGTGCCATGTATGATGATATTGTCAAATGTCTTTATGCTTCCAGTGAACCTTTTATTAATCACAAGAGTAAGGTCCCTAACGCACGGCCTGTCTGGAATGAGTTTGTGTCTGAGCAACATGCTGCTGCTAGAGAAGCCTTTAGAGTCTGGTCAGAGGCAGGCAGACCCAGACAGGGAGTGCTGCTTGATAACAAAAACCTCACAAATGCTAGATTTAAATATGCACTCGTTTCATTAAGAGAAATGAAAACACAATGAGAGCAGACTCGCTGGCCAGAAAGATGCAGAATAACAATCTTACTGACTTCTGGAAGGAGGTCAAGATCATAAATAATAACAGAACTCCCCTCCCTTCTGATATCAAAGGGGTTAGTTGTCCAGAGAAGATTGCTGATCTATGGCATGAGCACTACAGTAAACTATTTAATTGTGTTCAAAGTAACACAGTGAGAATTGATAATCAATATAAAGGTATCTCTGCAGACTTGATAGTTAGATCAGTAGATATTTATGATGCCATCCACATGCTAGACAACAACAAAGCTTGTGGTATGGATTCCATTTCTGCAGAGCATCTAAAAAATGCCAGTTATAGACTCAGTCCATTTCTAGCCATGTGTCTCACTGGAATTATGGTTCATGGTGTTCTACCGAACTCTATTATGTCAGTACTGTTAGTGCCTGTTGTTAAAGATAAGGCTGGTAAACTGAACAGCATAGACAACTGTAGCGCCTCTCTAGTTTGGTGGATTTTTAATGAGAGGTGGCTAACCTGAGTTCGTTAGTAATTGTTACTAACTTAAACCAATTTAACATATGAAAAAAACAATACAACCAACTGTTAAACAAAAACAGGAAAGATTTACTTCAGACAAAAAATCAGTTCTTCAGTTATTGGTTCAACATTTACATGACATCGTAATGCACATGGACACACAATACAAACTAGCCGGCAATGCTAACTACACGAATACCTTAATTCAGTACAGTTCTACGGTGCAGGCCTGAGTGTAGCTCGTGTGCGTTGTAGCCGTAAACAAAATGGCTGTTTCGCCAGGATGGCACAAAATAACAAGGAGCTGGTACCTCGGATCAGCAGTGCGGTAGCACACGCACTGCGGCAGAAGGGCGGCAGCAGGTGAAGGAGAGACCGACCAAATACTCTCGTGGATTTACGAGACGAACCAACTCAGGAAGAAGACTGAGGACGACGACAATCCCGACCTCCACCGGCTCCAACCTGGCACTCGCTGTCGCTAGTCTGGCGGCAAAGCCCGTGCTTAATCCAAAACCGCCAACAGCCAAACTCCTCTTTCTGGGTTATTGTTGTTGGTTGAGATATTCACCCAACAATATAAACATAACACCACTAATGATAATATAAAATCTTCACTCTTGGTATTTTACCGTACGCTACAATTTTCTTCTCCCTCCAACTCCTCCGCTCGCTCTGTCTTTTTCTACTCCAACCTCATCTACCCCAACTTCCCGTGTTACCCTGCCCTTTGACCTCAAACCGGATTGGCTTAACATCATAATCAAAATTAAAGCAACAACATAGATTCACAAAACATTCATCTTACTCTCTTCATATTTGTAACCGGTACATTTTAACATGCGTTTTTTAAACAACAGATATACATTTCCAAATGCTGTATTCAGTAAAACATGAACAATATGCATTTCTCATCAAATCAAAATCATACTCTCAAACCTTAAAGTCTATTTATTAAACTATGAACTTAAGTATTATGTATTCAAACTTTTATATTTATGTAATAGGATTGTTTCAACAGAAATGTTTACCACCCGGGCTACACAACTATCGACCCATTGCATTGGCCAGTATCTTGTCTAAAGTGTTTGAGAGAATTATTTGATTGAAATTGGAAATGTATATTCTGACTGCAGAAAATCAGTTTGGTTTTAAAAGAAAACATGGTACTGATCTCTGTATCTATGCTCTGAAGGAGATTGTCTCAGGTACACAAGTCTTAATTCATCTGTATTTTTATGCTTTATTGATGCTTACAAAGCTTTCGATCGAATTTGTCATGAAAAACTGTTTATGAAGCTAATAGCGAGAGGTTTCCCTAAACCTCTTGTGAGGATTTTGGTGTTCTGGTATGCCAATCAAACTTTTCATGTTAAATGGGACAATGTTGTATCAGCTGCTTTCCATGTTGGTAACGGAGTTCGACAAGGAGGAATTTGATTTCCCTTTTTGTTTAATATGGATATGGACGACTTATCAAGCCAGCTGAATAAGACAAATACAGGCTGTCTTGTTGGTGAATCTATTGTCAATCATCTGATGTACGCAGATTATCTGGTTCCACTCAGCCTGTTGCAACAGATGCTATGGGTGTGCTCTCAGTATGGCTTAGATCATGATATAAAATATAATGCAAAGAAAAGCCACATAATGATAGTCAGAAGTAATCAGGACAGGAAATTAACCTTCCCTACCTTTTATTTATCTGGCAGTCCCCTTGGTGTTTGTGAGGAAATAAAATATCTGCCATGTCATTTCTGATGATTGGACAGATGACAACGATATGTATCAACAGCGCTGTCAAATATATTCTCAGGCCAGTATGTTATTAAGGACGTTTTCTATGTGCTCAGATTCAGTTAAATGTTCCCTGTTTAGAACCTACATAACACCATTGTACACTGCTCATTTGTGGTCTATGTACAGGTAAAGGAGTATACAGATACTGAAAGTAGCCTACAATGATGCTTTTAGATTGCTACTTAATGTGCCAAGGTGGCATAGTGCTAGTCAGTTGTTTGTGTCTAAGCACGTACCAACCTGTAAGGCAATCCTGAGACAACTGATGTATGGTTTCAATGATGCTTTTAGATTGCTACTTAATGTGCCTAGGTGGCATAGTGCTGGTCAGTTGTTTCTGTCTAAGCACGTACCAACCTGTAAGGCACTCCTGAGACAACTGATGTATGGTTTCATGTGTCGACTGGACGAGTCTGAGAACTGAATAGTAGAGGCCCTGGTCAACCCTCTAAAGAGCTGCTATCGATTACTTGGAACTTAAGACTACATTGGCACAAAAGTCTTCATACTTTTTATGCACTGTATTATCTATGTTTTATGTTTTCGTTTTACTCTCTTTTTTATAGCTCTATGTCTGTTATTTTATGTGGAACTTGGCGTCTGAAATAAAGATTTATATATATATAAATACATATATATATATCAATGTTTCAGGATTTGTATAACTTTTTACCATTGCATACAAAATCGGAAATGCAATACTAAAAAGATCAGCTTTTGTTAAGAGATCCAAGATTACAAGATCCACAAGGCCTTGGCTAGAAACCAAGGAATGAGTGGGGGCTTGGTCAGCCCACACTCTCCTGAAATGTTGCGTGTGCGTCTTGCCAAGCCCGCGCGTGTGTAAGTTAAGGCTGAGTGTGTGAGGATGTGGAGCACGCGCGGGCAGGAGGAGGGGAGACATTCATTGGAAATTTGGCTAGAAATTAGCCAAGCAAGCATGTTTCAAATATTCACCAAAAATCGACCTTTGATCTTACAGTCAACTTTTTCACAGATTTGTGTTATAAACATTCTCAAGAGTCTTCATATGAACTTGTGATTGAATCAGAGTATCAGTTTTTGACTGGCTGATGTGTAAAGCATTATTTTAGCGTTAGCGATAAGTTCAATTTGCTTTATATCAATCATTTTTGGAGATATGAAGTTGCCTTTGCACACGGTAACATGTTGTAGTGTCTTCCATCGATATACCAAGTTTCGTGTTGATATCTCAAAGATTTGCTGAGACAGGACTTCACATCCTGTTTGGCGGCTTTTCTGATGAATTTGATTGGCTGTACCGGACAAACGGTTGTGAGGATCAAAATTCTTTTCGATAACTTTTGTGACGCTTGGTCTGAAGATCATCTCTGGTAACTTTGAAGAAGATATGACAAAAATTGTAGGAGGAGTAGGCTTTCAAAGGTTTTTGATAAAACCGGAAGTAGCGGAAAATCTATATAACCGGAAATTGACGCCATGGGGTGCGTTGAACTCGGCTTGAACCAGGGAATCCAATGGTACCTCATTTTTGAAAATGGGTCATACGGTTCAAAAGTTGCGTGTGTAAACACAAGTCCAACTTTGACCCATTGGTGGCGCTGGAGTGGTCTAATGGGAGACATGAAACTTGGTGTAGGTATAGAATCAACTGTCCTTAATGAGTGTGCCAAATTTCACAAAAAGTTGTCGAAGTGTTCTAGGGGCTGCCATTGACTTCCATGGAACAAGAATAATAATAATAATAAAACTAACAATAACAATAGGTTTCCTCCTGACGGAGGAATCCTAATAATAATAAAACTAACAATAACAATAGGTTTCCTCCTGACGGAGGAATCCTAATAATAATAAAACTAACAATAACAATAGGTTTCCTCCTGACGGAGGAATCCTAATAATAAATATAACTGCAAGCAGTAATGGCGGATTCCTCCAAACATTGCGAACCATTGAAAAATGTAACAGTGATGTTAAGAATCCTCATTCAACCATTCACATTCATTTTTCTAACCTCGAAAGTGGACCCTTGGTCATCTGAACGAGCCCAGTTCTTCTTGGCCGCTGTAGAACGTTTGCTAGAACGTGGCATCTAAAAAATACAGAAAAAATCACAACTATAAAAAGCCACATACCACACTACTGAACAACTATTTCATAATCTTAAATAATTGTAACTTCATGCTCAACAGTTCTAGTATACAGACCTTTAAGAACATGATAAGATGGTTTGAATTCTCAAGACACCAACCTCTTTTTACTTTACACATCCAATATTTCCCTGTATTCTATTTCAACTGTGTACATTCGAATGTAAGTCTGTAGATATTAAGAAGCAGATAGATTGAAGACTATAAAAACAAATTTGTGTATATATAGATAAAATGTTACATTAGTACGAGCCCTTGACCTTTTAATAGCATTAAGGGGTATGTGTCTACATATTTGTTTAAAATTTCGCTATATAGTTTCGAGAACAAACAATGAAATAATTCCTGGAATTTCCGCTGATACTTCTTAACCACTTTCAGACCGACTTCAAACGTTCGCTTAAATGTTTTCTATTTTCCACAAAATCGAGAGTTATTTAACACTTTGTTAGCACTATCCTTGGTCACAATGTTTGAGTTAAATTATACGGACACCTTCTAAAATGGCTGTTTCTCAAACCAATTAGCACTAGGCTACGGCTAGCACTACAGCTATCTTATCAAACAAGTTACAAACGTACTGTAGAACGTAACCCGTTAATGAGCAGCGTCACAATATGTGATCGTTCGAATGTCGGTCCCACAGCGTAACATGACAATAATGTTAAAAGTTTTATAGCTTGCAAGCCTGCAATACATACTGTAAACAAAGAAATCCTTAGCTCACCTAGCCTAGCTCAAATTAGCTAATATCTTGTTAGCTAATAACACGCCTTAAAACTATATCAAATAGTCTTCCAATTATCATACATATAAAAACGCTAAGATACATGTTTTGTAGGCTACTGTCGTTATATGTAATGATTACTCACGGTCAAATAGTGCAACAAGGAAAATGAAAAGGGCTGCAGTAGTAACGCTAGTTGTCTTCAGGTCTTCAGAGATGAAATAAGTCTTCTTGTTTGGGTCCTGAAGGTGGAGTGCTGAAGCTCAAAATCGTGCATTAGAACGATCCCTCGCGATAGAGGAGCAGGATTTTTCTGTATCGCTTTAATACTTTCCTTCAACCCTTTTACAATGTGTTTGCATGTCCAGTTACTGCACATTTTTCAACGGACAAACATTTTGTTTCTTTATCGACACAGGCAAGTTTTCAGGACACCTATAGTCCGCATCCAATCAGAGCTCATATACGTGACACCTTCATAACATCCACCAATCGTGTACCCCAATATTCAACGTAGGACGTAAACATTCACATGCATTTTGGTGAGCCGGTAATACTGTCAGTGGGTGACAGACCTTCAAATGCATAAAAACAAGTCAAACAATTGTATTATTCAGGTATTCCGTAAAGAAGCATAGCAACATTACACTTGAACCAGCATATTTGTTAGGCTACATTATTGATTGGAAGTGCATTTTATGTGAATATTATTTATAATAACTAAATATATAGTTCAAGAAATGATCTGATTTAAAATAACTACTTTCTTTCCTTCACTTTTGTCTTGTAATACACAAAGATACAAGCCCTAAAGGGAACCTTTCCCTGAGGAAGCAACTACAATTCGAGCCCTATGCTCAAGCCTTACCAGAGTTGGTGTATCACAGTGAACTAGACATCCCATTCAACATTATATGCAAAAGGGAAAAATACACCAAACGAACATTTAGCAGAAAGAGACTAAGTAAAAATGTA
>NW_025813885.1:0-80107 GCF_021917145.1 Hypomesus transpacificus
AACTTTTGTGAGGCTTGGTCTGAAGATCATCTCTGGTAACTTTGAAGAAGATATGACAAAAATTGTAGGAGGAGTAGGCTTTCAAAGGTTTTTGATAAAACCGGAAATAGCGGAAAATCTATATAACCGGAAATTGACGCCATGGGGTGCGTTGAACTCGGCTTGATCCAGGGAATCCAATGGTACCTCATTTTTGAAAATGGGTCATACGGTTCAAAAGTTGCGTGTGTAAACACAAGTCCAACTTTGACCCGTTGGTGGCGCTGGAGTGGTCTAATGGGAGACATGAAACTTGGTGTAGGTATAGAATCAACTGTCCTTAATGAGTGTGCCAAATTTCACAAAAAGTTGTCGAAGGGTTCTAGGGGCTGCCATTGACTTCCATGGAACAAGAATAATAATAATAATAAAACTAACAATAACAATAGGTTTCCTCCTGACGGAGGAATAAAAACTAACAATAACAATAGGTTTCCTCCTGACGGAGGAATCCTAATAATAATAAAACTAACAATAACAATAGGTTTCCTCCTGACGGAGGAATCCTAAATATAACTGCAAGCAGTAATGGCGGATTCCTCCAAACATTGCGAACCATTGAAAAATGTATATTCTTGACAAATTGGAACTGTATAGAAAAATCTATGCTGCAGAATTACCAATGGGATACCAAATCTGAAATATAATACCATCAAGATCCACAAGGGCCTTTATTTCAACCCAAGGAGTGAAGGGAGGGGGCTTGGTTAGCCTATCCATTCCAGAAAGCCTTTGTGCTCTAGGGCGTGGAATGTAGCGCCACCTATGGGTAATGGTGGGACAGTTGTGGTGTGGTAATTACCCTTCAGTCATGATGCTGGGATGAATGTTGGCCTATATGTAGAGACCAGGGAGACAGACACACCGGCCAGCTGCCCTGATGGGTCCGTGGTAGATCATTAATGCGGGTTGTATCCTACAACGCTTGTGGCCTCCGAGTAGGACATACTGCTGCTGATAGATCAAGACGTTTGGTGGTGGACACATTGCTGGACGAGAGTGACATTGTCTGCCTTCAAGAAACCTGGATGGCCAAGCAAGATCTGGACAAATTGAACTCCCTACACAAGAACTTTCATGGTGCTGGAGAGTCCACTACCGATCTCAGCATGAGAATGGTTTGTGGGAGGATAGCTGGTGGTGTAGCTATACTGTGGAACATAAAATATGACCCAACGGTAAAGGTGGTGTGGCTTAACGTTGACTGGGCTATTGGGTTGGAGTTTAATCACAATGAAAATAAATGTACTATTGTAAATGTGTACACACCATATGAATCCTATGACCATGAGGATGAATTTCAGAACAAGTTAGCTTTTATTCAGTCCTTCAAAGAGGACAATAGTTCATGTTGTGTCTATGTCATGGGTGATTTTAATGCTGACATGTCAGATAAGTGTTTATTCGCACAACATCTGCAGCAGTTCTGTAATGAAACTAAATTAATTATATCAAGCGTTATTGCCTGATACAAGTTTTACCTATATAAGTGAAACGTGGCACACAACCTCCTGGCTAGACCATATTGTAACCACAGCCGATGCTCATGACTCACTGGAAAGTATAGAGATGTGTTATGGGCTGGCCACCACTGATCACATACCAGTTGCTATGCTGCTAAATGTTGAGAGTGTACCCTTGTTGCTGGCCCCCCAAGAAAACTGGACTGGTCAAAATTGACCAAAGAGGTTATGCACAGATATTCTCTATTAACTGACAGCTTACATAGTGATGTTGCATTTTCTAGGGATGCCCTAATGTGCACGGATATGAACTGCAAGGATAAACATCATGCTGAAAAGCTCTGTGCCATGTATGATGATATTGTCAAATGTCTTTATGCTTTCAGTGAAGGTTTTATTAATCACAAGAGTAAGGTCCCTAACGCACGGCCTGTCTGGAATGAGTTTGTGTCTGAGCAACATGCTGCTGCTAGAGAAGCCTTTAGAGTCTGGTCAGAGGCAGGCAGACCCAGACAGAGAGTGCTGCTTGATAACAAAAACCTCACAAATGCTAGATTTAAATATGCACTCGTTTCATTAAGAGAAATGAAAACACAATGAGAGCAGACTCGCTGGCCAGAAAGATGCAGAATAACAATCTTACTGACTTCTGGAAGGAGGTCAAGATCATAAATAATAACAGAACTCCCCTCCCTTCTGATATCAAAGGGGTTAGTTGTCCAGAGAAGATTGCTGATCTATGGCATGAGCACTACAGTAAACTATTTAATTGTGTTCAAAGTAACACAGTGAGAATTGATAATCAATATAAAGGTATCTCTGCAGACTTGATAGTTAGATCAGTAGATATTTATGATGCCATCCACATGCTAGACAACAACAAAGCTTGTGGTATGGATTCCATTTCTGCAGAGCATCTAAAAAATGCCAGTTATAGACTCAGTCCATTTCTAGCCATGTGTCTCACTGGAATTATGGTTCATGGTGTTCTACCGAACTCTATTATGTCAGTACTGTTAGTGCCTGTTGTTAAAGATAAGGCTGGTAAACTGAACAGCATAGACAACTATCGACCCATGGCATTGGCCAGTATCTTGTCTAAAGTGTTTGAGAGAATTATTTGATTGAAATTGGAAATGTATATTCTGACTGCAGAAAATCAGTTTGGTTTTAAAAGAAAACATGGTACTGATCTCTGTATCTATGCTCTGAAGGAGATTGTCTCAGGTACACAAGTCTTAATTCATCTGTATTTTTATGCTTTATTGATGCTTACAAAGCTTTCGATCGAATTTGTCATGAAAAACTGTTTATGAAGCTAATAGCGAGAGGTGTCCCTAAACCTCTTGTGAGGATTTTGGTGTTCTGGTATGGCAATCAAACTTTTCATGTTAAATGGGACAATGTCGTATCAGCTGCTTTCCATGTTGGTAACGGATTTCGACAAGGAGGAATTTGATTTTCCTTTTTGTTTAATATGGATATGGACGACTTATCAAGCCAGCTGAATAAGACAAATACAGGCTGTCTTGTTGGTGAATCTATTGTCAATCATCTGATGTACGCAGATTATCTGGTTCCACTCAGCCTGTTGCAACAGATGCTATGGGTGTGCTCTCAGTATGGCTTAGATCATGATATAAAATATAATGCAAAGAAAAGCCACATAATGATAGTCAGAAGTAATCAGGACAGGAAATTAACCTTCCCTACCTTTTATTTATCTGGCAGTCCCCTTGGTGTTTGTGAGGAAATAAAATATCTGCCATGTCATTTCTGATGATTGGACAGATGACAACGATATGTATCAACAGCGCTGTCAAATATATTCTCAGGCCAGTATGTTATTAAGGACGTTTTCTATGTGCTCAGATTCAGTTAAATGTTCCCTGTTTAGAACCTACATAACACCATTGTACACTGCTCATTTGTGGTCTATGTACAGGTAAAGGAGTATACAGATACTGAAAGTAGCCTACAATGATGCTTTTAGATTGCTACTTAATGTGCCAAGGTGGCATAGTGCTAGTCAGTTGTTTGTGTCTAAGCACGTACCAACCTGTAAGGCAATCCTGAGACAACTGATGTATGGTTTCAATGATGCTTTTAGATTGCTACTTAATGTGCCTAGGTGGCATAGTGCTGGTCAGTTGTTTCTGTCTAAGCACGTACCAACCTGTAAGGCACTCCTGAGACAACTGATGTATGGTTTCATGTGTCGACTGGACAAGTCTGAGAACTGAATAGTAGAGGCCCTGGTCAACCCTCTAAAGAGCTGCTATCGATTACTTGGAACTTAAGACTACATTGGCACAAAAGTCTTCATACTTTTTATGCACTGTATTATCTATGTTTTATGTTTTCGTTTTACTCTCTTTTTTATAGCTCTATGTCTGTTATTTTATGTGGAACTTGGCGTCTGAAATAAAGATTTATATATATATAAATACATATATATATATCAATGTTTCAGGATTTGTATAACTTTTTACCATTGCATACAAAATCGGAAATGCAATACTAAAAAGATCAGCTTTTGTTAAGAGATCCAAGATTACAAGATCCACAAGGCCTTGGCTAGAAACCAAGGAATGAGTGGGGGCTTGGTCAGCCCACACTCTCCTGAAATGTTGCGTGTGCGTCTTGCCAAGCCCGCGCGTGTGTAAGTTAAGGCTGAGTGTGTGAGGATGTGGAGCACGCGCGGGCAGGAGGAGGGGAGACATTCATTGGAAATTTGGCTAGAAATTAGCCAAGCAAGCATGTTTCAAATATTCACCAAAAATCGACCTTTGATCTTACAGTCAACTTTTTCACAGATTTGTGTTATAAACATTCTCAAGAGTCTTCATATGAACTTGTGATTGAATCAGAGTATCAGTTTTTGACTGGCTGATGTGTAAAGCATTATTTTAGCGTTAGCGATAAGTTCAATTTGCTTTATATCAATCATTTTTGGAGATATGAAGTTGCCTTTGCACACGGTAACATGTTGTAGTGTCTTCCATCGATATACCAAGTTTCGTGTTGATATCTCAAAGATTTGCTGAGACATGACTTCACATCCTGTTTGGCGGCTTTTCTGATGAATTTGATTGGCTGTACCGGACAAACGGTTGTGAGGATCAAAATTCTTTTCGATAACTTTTGTGACGCTTGGTCTGAAGATCATCTCTGGTAACTTTGAAGAAGATATGACAAAAATTGTAGGAGGAGTAGGCTTTCAAAGGTTTTTGATAAAACCGGAAGTAGCGGAAAATCTATATAACCGGAAATTGACGCCATGGGGTGCGTTGAACTCGGCTTGAACCAGGGAATCCAATGGTACCTCATTTTTGAAAATGGGTCATACGGTTCAAAAGTTGCGTGTGTAAACACAAGTCCAACTTTGACCCGTTGGTGGCGCTGGAGTGGTCTAATGGGAGACATGAAACTTGGTGTAGGTATAGAATCAACTGTCCTTAATGAGTGTGCCAAATTTCACAAAAAGTTGTCGAAGTGTTCTAGGGGCTGCCATTGACTTCCATGGAACAAGAATAATAATAATAATAAATATAACTGCAAGCAGTAATGGCGGATTCCTCCAAACATTGCGAACCATTGAAAAATGTATATTCTTGACAAATTGGAACTGTATAGAAAAATCTATGCTGCAGAATTACCAATGGGATACCAAATCTGAAATATAATACCATCAAGATCCACAAGGGCCTTTATTTCAACCCAAGGAGTGAAGGGAGGGGGCTTGGTTAGCCTATCCATTCCAGAAAGCCTTTGTGCTTTAGGGCGTGGAATGTAGCGCCACCTATGGGTAATGGTGGGACAGTTGTGGTGTGGTAATTACCCTTGGTCTATACTTTCAAAAAAGCTCGACCAGAGCATACCCCCCACTCTCAGGGTACCGAGCTTCAGCTCAGTCATGATGCTGGGATGAATGTAGGCCTATATGTAGAGACCAGGGAGACAGACACACCGGCCAGCTGCCCTGATGGGTCCGTGGTAGATCATTAATGCGGGTTGTATCCTACAACGCTCGTGGCCTCCGAGTAGGACATACTGCTGCTGATAGATCAAGACGTTTGGTGGTGGACACATTGCTGGACGAGAGTGACATTGTCTGCCTTCAAGAAACCTGGATGGCCAAGCAAGATCTGGACAAATTGAACTCCCTACACAAGATGTTTCATAGTGCTGGAGAGTCCACTACCAATCTCAGCATGAGAATGGTTTGTGGGAGGATAGCTGGTGGTGTAGCTATACTGTGGAACATAAAATATGACCCAACGGTAAAGGTGGTGTGGCTTAACGTTGACTGGGCTATTGGGTTGGAGTTTAATCACAATGAAAATAAATTTACTATTGTAAATGTGTACACACCATATGAATCCTATGACCATGAGGATGAATTTCAGAACAGGTTAGCTTTTATTCAGTCCTTCATAGAGGACAATAGTTCATGTTGTGTCTATGTCATGGGTGATTTTAATGCTGAAATGTCAGATAAGCGTTTATTCGCACAACATCTGCAGCAGTTCTGTAATGAAACTAAATTAATTATATCAAGCGTTATTGCCTGATACAAGTTTTACCTATATAAGTGAAACGTGGCACACAACTTCCTGGCTAGACCATATTGTAACCACAGCCGATGCTCATGACTCACTGGAAAGTATAGAGATGTGTTATGGGCTGGCCACCACTGATCACATACCAGTTGCTATGCTGCTAAATGTTGAGATTGTACCCTTGTTGCTGGCCCCCCAAGAAAACTGGACTGGTCAAAATTGACCAAAGAGGTTCGGCACAGATATTCTCTATTAACTGACAGCTTACATAGTGATGTTGCATTTTCTAGGGATGCCCTAATGTGCACGGATATGAACTGCAAGGATAAACATCATGCTGAAAAGCTCTGTGCCATGTATGATGATATTGTCAAATGTCTTTATGCTTCCAGTGAACCTTTTATTAATCACAAGAGTAAGGTCCCTAACGCACGGCCTGTCTGGAATGAGTTTGTGTCTGAGCAACATGCTGCTGCTAGAGAAGCCTTTAGAGTCTGGTCAGAGGCAGGCAGACCCAGACAGGGAGTGCTGCTTGATAACAAAAACCTCACAAATGCTAGATTTAAATATGCACTCGTTTCATTAAGAGAAATGAAAACACAATGAGAGTAGACTCGCTGGCCAGAAAGATGCAGAATAACAATCTTACTGACTTCTGGAAGGAGGTCAAGATCATAAATAATAACAGAACTCCCCTCCCTTCTGATATCAAAGGGGTTAGTTGTCCAGAGAAGATTGCTGATCTATGGCATGAGCACTACAGTAAACTATTTAATTGTGTTCAAAGTAACACAGTGAGAATTGATAATCAATATAAAGGTATCTCTGCAGACTTGATAGTTAGATCAGTAGATATTTATGATGCCATCCACATGCTAGACAACAACAAAGCTTGTGGTATGGATTCCATTTCTGCAGAGCATCTAAAAAATGCCAGTTATAGACTCAGTCCATTTCTAGCCATGTGTCTCACTGGAATTATGGTTCATGGTGTTCTACCGAACTCTATTATGTCAGTACTGTTAGTGCCTGTTGTTAAAGATAAGGCTGGTAAACTGAACAGCATAGACAACTGTAGCGCCTCTCTAGTTTGGTGGATTTGTAATGAGAGGTGGCTAACCTGAGTTCGTTAGTAATTGTTACTAACTTAAACCAATTTAACATATGAAAAAAACAATACAACCAACTGTTAAACAAAAACAGGAAAGATTTACTTCAGACAAAAAATCAGTTCTTCAGTTATTGGTTCAACATTTACATGACATCGTAATGCACATGGACACACAATACAAACTAGCCGGCAATGCTAACTACACGAATACCTTAATTCAGTACAGTTCTACGGTGCAGGCCTGAGTGTAGCTCGTGTGCGTTGTAGCCGTAAACAAAATGGCTGTTTCGCCAGGATGGCACAAAATAACAAGGAGCTGGTACCTCGGATCAGCAGTGCGGTAGCACACGCACTGCGGCAGAAGGGCGGCAGCAGGTGAAGGAGAGACCGACCAAATACTCTCGTGGATTTACGAGACGAACCAACTCAGGAAGAAGACTGAGGACGACGACAATCCCGACCTCCACCGGCTCCAACCTGGCACTCGCTGTCGCTAGTCTGGCGGCAAAGCCCGTGCTTTATCCAAAACCGCCAACAGCCAAACTCCTCTTTCTGGGTTATTGTTGTTGGTTGAGATATTCACCCAACAATATAAACATAACACCACTAATGATAATATAAAATCTTCACTCTTGGTATTTTACCGTACGCTACAATTTTCTTCTCCCTCCAACTCCTCCGCTCGCTCTGTCTTTTTCTACTCCAACCTCATCTACCCCAACTTCCCGTGTTACCCTGCCCTTTGACCTCAAACCGGATTGGCTTAACATCATAATCAAAATTAAAGCAACAACATAGATTCACAAAACATTCATCTTACTCTCTTCATATTTGTAACCGGTACATTTTAACATGCGTTTTTTAAACAACAGATATACATTTCCAAATGCTGTATTCAGTAAAACATGAACAATATGCATTTCTCATCAAATCAAAATCATACTCTCAAACCTTAAAGTCTATTTATTAAACTATGAACTTAAGTATTATGTATTCAAACTTTTATATTTATGTAATAGGATTGTTTCAACAGAAATGTTTACCACCCGGGCTACACAACTATCGACCCATTGCATTGGCCAGTATCTTGTCTAAAGTGTTTGAGAGAATTATTTGATTGAAATTGGAAATGTATATTCTGACTGCAGAAAATCAGTTTGGTTTTAAAAGAAAACATGGTACTGATCTCTGTATCTATGCTCTGAAGGAGATTGTCTCAGGTACACAAGTCTTAATTCATCTGTATTTTTATGCTTTATTGATGCTTACAAAGCTTTCGATCGAATTTGTCATGAAAAACTGTTTATGAAGCTAATAGCGAGAGGTTTCCCTAAACCTCTTGTGAGGATTTTGGTGTTCTGGTATGCAAATCAAACTTTTCATGTTAAATGGGACAATGTTGTATCAGCTGCTTTCCATGTTGGTAACGGAGTTCGACAAGGAGGAATTTGATTTCCCTTTTTGTTTAATATGGATATGGACGACTTATCAAGCCAGCTGAATAAGACAAATACAGGCTGTCTTGTTGGTGAATCTATTGTCAATCATCTGATGTACGCAGATTATCTGGTTCCACTCAGCCTGTTGCAACAGATGCTATGGGTGTGCTCTCAGTATGGCTTAGATCATGATATAAAATATAATGCAAAGAAAAGCCACATAATGATAGTCAGAAGTAATCAGGACAGGAAATTAACCTTCCCTACCTTTTATTTATCTGGCAGTCCCCTTGGTGTTTGTGAGGAAATAAAATATCTGCCATGTCATTTCTGATGATTGGACAGATGACAACGATATGTATCAACAGCGCTGTCAAATATATTCTCAGGCCAGTATGTTATTAAGGACGTTTTCTATGTGCTCAGATTCAGTTAAATGTTCCCTGTTTAGAACCTACATAACACCATTGTACACTGCTCATTTGTGGTCTATGTACAGGTAAAGGAGTATACAGATACTGAAAGTAGCCTACAATGATGCTTTTAGATTGCTACTTAATGTGCCAAGGTGGCATAGTGCTAGTCAGTTGTTTGTGTCTAAGCACGTACCAACCTGTAAGGCAATCCTGAGACAACTGATGTATGGTTTCAATGATGCTTTTAGATTGCTACTTAATGTGCCTAGGTGGCATAGTGCTGGTCAGTTGTTTCTGTCTAAGCACGTACCAACCTGTAAGGCACTCCTGAGACAACTGATGTATGGTTTCATGTGTCGACTGGACAAGTCTGAGAACTGAATAGTAGAGGCCCTGGTCAACCCTCTAAAGAGCTGCTATCGATTACTTGGAACTTAAGACTACATTGGCACAAAAGTCTTCATACTTTTTATGCACTGTATTATCTATGTTTTATGTTTTCGTTTTACTCTCTTTTTTATAGCTCTATGTCTGTTATTTTATGTGGAACTTGGCGTCTGAAATAAAGATTTATATATATATAAATACATATATATATATCAATGTTTCAGGATTTGTATAACTTTTTACCATTGCATACAAAATCGGAAATGCAATACTAAAAAGATCAGCTTTTGTTAAGAGATCCAAGATTACAAGATCCACAAGGCCTTGGCTAGAAACCAAGGAATGAGTGGGGGCTTGGTCAGCCCACACTCTCCTGAAATGTTGCGTGTGCGTCTTGCCAAGCCCGCGCGTGTGTAAGTTAAGGCTGAGTGTGTGAGGATGTGGAGCACGCGCGGGCAGGAGGAGGGGAGACATTCATTGGAAATTTGGCTAGAAATTAGCCAAGCAAGCATGTTTCAAATATTCACCAAAAATCGACCTTTGATCTTACAGTCAACTTTTTCACAGATTTGTGTTATAAACATTCTCAAGAGTCTTCATATGAACTTGTGATTGAATCAGAGTATCAGTTTTTGACTGGCTGATGTGTAAAGCATTATTTTAGCGTTAGCGATAAGTTCAATTTGCTTTATATCAATCATTTTTGGAGATATGAAGTTGCCTTTGCACACGGTAACATGTTGTAGTGTCTTCCATCGATATACCAAGTTTCGTGTTGATATCTCAAAGATTTGCTGAGACATGACTTCACATCCTGTTTGGCGGCTTTTCTGATGAATTTGATTGGCTGTACCGGACAAACGGTTGTGAGGATCAAAATTCTTTTCGATAACTTTTGTGACGCTTGGTCTGAAGATCATCTCTGGTAACTTTGAAGAAGATATGACAAAAATTGTAGGAGGAGTAGGCTTTCAAAGGTTTTTGATAAAACCGGAAGTAGCGGAAAATCTATATAACCGGAAATTGACGCCATGGGGTGCGTTGAACTCGGCTTGAACCAGGGAATCCAATGGTACCTCATTTTTGAAAATGGGTCATACGGTTCAAAAGTTGCGTGTGTAAACACAAGTCCAACTTTGACCCGTTGGTGGCGCTGGAGTGGTCTAATGGGAGACATGAAACTTGGTGTAGGTATAGAATCAACTGTCCTTAATGAGTGTGCCAAATTTCACAAAAAGTTGTCGAAGTGTTCTAGGGGCTGCCATTGACTTCCATGGAACAAGAATAACAAATAATAATAATAAAACTAACAATAACAATAGGTTTCCTCCTGACGGAGGAATCCTAATAAAACTAACAATAACAAAGGTTTCCTCCTGACGGAGGAATCCTAATAAAACTAACAATAACAATAGGTTTCCTCCTGACGGAGGAATCCTAAATATAACTGCAAGCAGTAATGGCGGATTCCTCCAAACATTGCGAACCATTGAAAAATGTAACAGTGATGTTAAGAATCCTCATTCAACCATTCACATTCATTTTTCTAACCTCGAAAGTGGACCCTTGGTCATCTGAACGAGCCCAGTTCTTCTTGGCCGCTGTAGAACGTTTGCTGGAACGTGGCATCTAAAAAATACAGAAAAAATCACAACTATAAAAAGCCACATACCACACTACTGAACAACTATTTCATAATCTTAAATAATTGTAACTTCATGCTCAACAGTTCTAGTATACAGACCTTTAAGAACATGATAAGATGGTTTGAATTCTCAAGACACCAACCTCTTTTTACTTTACACATCCAATATTTCCCTGTATTCTATTTCAACTGTGTACATTCGAATGTAAGTCTGTAGATATTAAGAAGCAGATAGATTGAAGACTATAAAAACAAATTTGTGTATATATAGATAAAATGTTACATTAGTACGAGCCCTTGACCTTTTAATAGCATTAAGGGGTATGTGTCTACATATTTGTTTAAAATTTCGCTATATAGTTTCGAGAACAAACAATGAAATAATTCCTGGAATTTCCGCTGATACTTCTTAACCACTTTCAGACCGACTTCAAACGTTCGCTTAAATGTTTTCTATTTTCCACAAAATCGAGAGTTATTTAACACTTTGTTAGCACTATCCTTGGTCACAATGTTTGAGTTAAATTATCCGGACACCTTCTAAAATGACTGTTTCTCAAACCAATTAGCACTAGGCTACGGCTAGCACTACAGCTATCTTACCAAACAAGTTACAAACGTACTGTAGAACGTAACCCGTTAATGAGCAGCGTCACAATATGTGATCGTTCGAATGTCGGTCCCACAGCGTAACATGACAATAATGTTAAAAGTTTTATAGCTTGCAAGCCTGCAATACATACTGTAAACAAAGAAATCCTTAGCTCACCTAGCCTAGCTCAAATTAGCTAATATCTTGTTAGCTAATAACACGCCTTAAAACTATATCAAATAGTCTTCCAATTATCATACATATAATAACGCTAAGATACATGTTTTGTAGGCTACTGTCGTTATATGTAATGATTACTCACGGTCAAATAGTGCAACAAGGAAAATGAAAAGGGCTGCAGTAGTAACGCTAGTTGTCTTCAGGTCTTCAGAGATGAAATAAGTCTTCTTGTTTGGGTCCTGAAGGTGGAGTGCTGAAGCTCAAAATCGTGCATTAGAACGATCCCTCGCGATAGAGGAGCAGGATTTTTCTGTGTCGCTTTAATACTTTCCTTCAACCCTTTTACAATGTGTTTGCATGTCCAGTTACTGCACATTTTTCAACGAACAAACATTTTGTTTCTTTATCGACACAGGCAAGTTTTCAGGACACCTATAGTCCGCATCCAATCAGAGCTCATATACGTGACACCTTCATAACATCCACCAATCGTGTACCCCAATATTCAACGTAGGACGTAAACATTCACATGCATTTTGGTGAGCCGGTAATACTGTCAGTGGGTGACAGACCTTCAAATGCATAAAAACAAGTCAAACAATTGTATTATTCAGGTATTCCGTAAAGAAGCATAGCAACATTACACTTGAACGAGCATATTTGTTAGGCTATATTATTAATTGGAAGTGCATTTTATGTGAATATTATTTATAATAACTAAATATATAGTTCAAGAAATGATCTGATTTAAAATAACTACTTTCTTTCCTTCACTTTTGTCTTGTAATACACAAAGATACAAGCCCTAAAGGGAACCTTTCCCTGAGGAAGCAACTACAATTCGAGCCCTATGCTCAAGCCTTACCAGAGTTGGTGTATCACAGTGAACTAGACATCCCATTCAACATTATATGCAAAAGGGAAAAATACACCAAACGAACATTTAGCAGAAAGAGACTAAGTAAAAATGTACATTTACATTACATTTATTCATTTAGCAGACGCTTTTATCCAAAGCGACTTCCAAGAGAGAGCTTTACAAAGTGCATAGGTCACTGATAATAACAAGATAGCCCCACAGCATTGCAAGTAGTCAAAAACAAGAAGTACATATTGTGAACAACCAAAAAATAGTGCTAAAGGGAAGAAACCATAAGAGCATGTAGTTAAACAAGTTAAAATTACATAACATTAATCTCTAAGTGCAAGTGTACCTGTAGGAAAGCATTACAAATAGGAATAACTCAAATAGAATACAACAGTTTAAATCAGCTACCACTAACCAACAAGAGCAACAGTCTAAGCAAGAGTCATTGTGATCCTTGAGGAAACTTGCGTTGGGTTCAGCAAACCATTCTTAAGTACCATTGTACTCCCGGAACAAGTTCGTCTTGAGCCTTCTCTTGAAGGTGGAGAGACAGTCCGTGTCTCAAATGTATAGTGTGTGATACACACATAGCTGGCAAGTTGCTAGTTTCTGCTGACAGGCAAATGGATGAAAACCTCTGACTGTATATCCGTGGTAGGGATTAGGTTGCTTCAGAGGCAAAGTACCATTTCAATAGCTTCAGGGACTAGTCAGCTAAATCTCCCATCCCAAATCAGTCTACCATCTCCAGTCAGATCGGGCTACCATCTCCAGCCAGCTCAGTCTCCCATCATCAGCCAGCTCATGGTCTCTTCACCAGCCAGTTCAGTCTACAGTACACTCAACAAGTATTAGAAACAACACAGCTTACACTCTCCAACTGCAACACATTATACAATCAGATGTTAAAAACAACCTCTCACTCAAATTTTATATGTTACTTTTGACAGGGTTTGACAATATTTATTTAAAGCTCAGCAGCCTTGTATTACTGTTATTTCGGAGCCGGAAGCTTGTAGTCTAGCTTCTTGACACATGATCCTGTTATGAACAATTTGATTTGCTAACAAGATGATATACCAGTTCTGGTTGCTTGGACAGTTTAGGTAGCTAAATTGGAAATGTATATTCTGACTGCAGACAATCAGTTTGGTTTTAAAAGAAAACATGGTACTGATCTCTGTATCTATGCTCTGAAGGAGATTGTCTCAGGTACACAAGTCTTAATTAATCTGTATTTTTATGCTTTATTGATGCTTACAAAGCTTTCGATCGAATTTGTCATGAAAAACTGTTTATGAAGCTAATAGCGAGAGGTGTCCCTAAACCTCTTGTGAGGATTTTGGTGTTCTGGTATGCCAATCAAACTTTTCATGTTAAATGGGACAATGTTGTATCAGCTCCTTAACGGAGTTCGACAAGGAGGAATTTGATTTCCCTTTTTGTTTAATATGGATATGGACGACTTATCAAGCCAGCTGAATAAGACAAATACAGGCTGTCTTGTTGGTGAATCTATTGTCAATCATCTGATGTACGCAGATGATCTGGTTCCACTCAGCCTGTTGCAACAGATGCTATGGGTGTGCTCTCAGTATGGCTTAGATCATGATATAAAATATAATGCAAAGAAAAGCCACATAATGATAGTCAGAAGTAATCAGGACAGGAAATTAACCTTCCCTACCTTTTATTTATCTGGCAGTCCCCTTGGTGTTTGTGAGGAAATAAAATATCTGGGCCATGTCATTTCTGATGATTGGACAGATGACAACGATATGTATCAACAGCGCTGTCAAATATATTCTCAGGCCAGTATGTTATTAAGGACGTTTTCTATGTGCTCAGATTCAGTTAAATGTTCCCTGTTTAGAACCTACATAACACCATTGTACACTGCTCATTTGTGGTCTATGTAGAGGAAAAGGAGTATACAGATACTGAAAGTAGCCTACAATGATGCTTTTAGATTGCTACTTAATGTGCCAAGGTGGCATAGTGCTAGTCAGTTGTTTGTGTCAAAAGCACGTACCAACCTGTAAGGCAATCCTGAGACAACTGATGTATGGTTTCATGTGTCGACTGGACAAGTCTGAGAACTGAATAGTAGAGGCTCTGGTCAACCCTCTAAAGAGCTGCTATCGATTACTTGGAACTTAAGACTACATTGGCACAACTGTCTTCATACTTTTTATGCACTGTATTATCTATGTTTTATGTTTTTGTTTTACTCTCTTTTTTATAGCTCTATGTCTGTTATTTTATGTGTAACTTGGCGTCTGAAATAAAGATTTATATATATAAATACTTATATATATATCAATGTTTCAGGATTTGTATAACTTTTTACCATTGCATACAAAATCAGAAATGCAATACTAAAAAGATCAGCTTTTGTTAAGAGATCCAAGATTACAAGATCCACAAGGCCTTTGCTAGAAACCAAGGAATGAGTGGGGGCTTGGTCAGCCCACACTCTCCTGAAATGTTGCGTGTGCGTCTTGCCAAGCCCGCGCGTGTGTAAGTTAAGGCTGAGTGTGTGAGGATGTGGAGCACGCGCGGGCAGGAGGAGGGGAGACATTCATTGGAAATTTGGCTAGAAATTAGCCAAGCAAGCATGTTTCAAATATTCACCAAAAATCGACATTTGATCTTACAGTCAACTTTTTCACAGATTTGTGTTATAAACATTCTCAAGAGTCTTCATATGAACTTGTGATTGAATCAGAGTATCAGTTTTTGACTGGCTGATGTGTAAAGCATTATTTTAGCGTTAGCGATAAGTTCAATTTGCTTTATATCAATCATTTTTGGAGATATGAAGTTGCCTTTGCACACGGTAACATGTTGTAGTGTCTTCCATCGATATACCAAGTTTCGTGTTGATATCTCAAAGATTTGCTGAGACATGACTTCACATCCTGTTTGGCGGCTTTTCTGATGAATTTGATTGGCTGTACCGGACAAACGGTTGTGAGGATCAAAATTCTTTTCGATAACTTTTGTGACGCTTGGTCTGAAGATCATCTCTGGTAACTTTGAAGAAGATATGACAAAAATTGTAGGAGGAGTAGGCTTTCAAAGGTTTTTGATAAAACCGGAAGTAGCGGAAAATCTATATAACCGGAAATTGACGCCATGGGGTGCGTTGAACTCGGCTTGAACCAGGGAATCCAATGGTACCTCATTTTTGAAAATGGGTCATACGGTTCAAAAGTTGCGTGTGTAAACACAAGTCCAACTTTGACCCGTTGGTGGCGCTGGAGTGGTCTAATGGGAGACATGAAACTTGGTGTAGGTATAGAATCAACTGTCCTTAATGAGTGTGCCAAATTTCACAAAAAGTTGTCGAAGTGTTCTAGGGGCTGCCATTGACTTCCATGGAACAAGAATAATAATAATAAATATAACTGCAAGCAGTAATGGCGGATTCCTCCAAACATTGCGAACCATTGAAAAATGTATATTCTTGACAAATTGGAACTGTATAGAAAAATCTATGCTGCAGAATTACCAATGGGATACCAAATCTGAAATATAATACCACCAGGATCCACAAGGGCCTTTATTTCAACTCAAGGAGTGAAGGGAGGGGGCTTGGTTAGCCTATCCATTCCAGAAAGCCTTTGTGCTTTAGGGCGTGGAATGTAGCGCCACATATGGGTAATGGTGGGACAGTTGTGGTTTGGTAATTACCCTTGGTCTATACTTTCAAAAAAGCTCGACCAGAGAATACCCCCCGCTCTCAGGGTACCGAGCTTCAGCTCAGTCATGATGCTGGGATGAATGTAGGCCTATATGTAGAGACCAGGGAGACAGACACACCGGCCAGCTGCCCTGATGGGTCCGTGGTAGATCATTAATGCGGGTTGTATCCTACAACGCTCGTGGCCTCCGAGTAGGACATACTGCTGCTGATAGATCAAGACGTTTGGTGGTGGACACATTGCTGGACGAGAGTGACATTGTCTGCCTTCAAGAAACCTGGATGACCAAGCAAGATCTGGACAAATTGAACTCCCTACACAAGAACTTTCATGGTGCTGGAGAGTCCACTACCGATCTCAGCATGAGAATGGTTTGTGGGAGGATAGCTGGTGGTGTAGCTATACTGTGGAACATAAAATATGACCCAACGGTAAAGGTGGTGTGGCTTAACGTTGACTGGGCTATTGGGTTGGAGTTTAATCACAATGAAAATAAATGTACTATTGTAAATGTGTACACACCATATGAATCCTATGACCATGAGGATGAATTTCAGAACAGGTTAGCTTTTATTCAGTCCTTCATAGAGGACAATAGTTCATGTTGTGTCTATGTCATGGGTGATTTTAATGCTGACATGTCAGATAAGTGTTTATTCGCACAACATCTGCAGCAGTTCTGTAATGAAACTAAATTAATTATATCAAGCGTTATTGCCTGATACAAGTTTTACCTATATAAGTGAAACGTGGCACACAACTTCCTGGCTAGACCATATTGTAACCACAGCCGATTCTCATGACTCACTGGAAAGTATAGAGATGTGTTATGGGCTGGCCACCACTGATCACATACCAGTTGCTATGCTGCTAAATGTTGAGAGTGTACCCTTGTTGCTGGCCCCCCAAGAAAACTGGACTGGTCAAAATTGACCAAAGAGGTTCGGCACAGATATTCTCTATTAACTAATTCTCGGATATGAACTGCAAGGATAAACATAATGCTGAAAAGCTCTGTGCCATGTATGATGATATTGTCAAATGTCTTTATGCTTCCAGTGAACCTTTTATTAATCACAAGAGTAAGGTCCCTAACGCACGGCCTGTCTGGAATGAGTTTGTGTCTGAGCAACATGCTGCTGCTAGAGAAGCCTTTAGAGTCTGGTCAGAGGCAGGCAGACCCAGACAGAGAGTGCTGCTTGATAACAAAAACCTCACAAATGCTAGATTTAAATATGCACTCGTTTCATTAAGAGAAATGAAAACACAATGAGAGCAGACTCGCTGGCCAGAAAGATGCAGAATAACAATCTTACTGACTTCTGGAAGGAGGTCAAGATCATAAATAATAACAGAACTCCCCTCCCTTCTGATATCAAAGGGGTTAGTTGTCCAGAGAAGATTGCTGATCTATGGCATGAGCACTACAGTAAACTATTTAATTGTGTTCAAAGTAACACAGTGAGAATTGATAATCAATATAAAGGTATCTCTGCAGACTTGATAGTTAGATCAGTAGATATTTATGATGCCATCCACATGCTAGACAACAACAAAGCTTGTGGTATGGATTCCATTTCTGCAGAGCATCTAAAAAATGCCAGTTATAGACTCAGTCCATTTCTAGCCATGTGTCTCACTGGAATTATGGTTCATGGTGTTCTACCGAACTCTATTATGTCAGTACTGTTAGTGCCTGTTGTTAAAGATAAGGCTGGTAAACTGAACAGCATAGACAACTGTAGCGCCTCTCTAGTTTGGTGGATTTGTAATGAGAGGTGGCTAACCTGAGTTCGTTAGTAATTGTTACTAACTTAAACCAATTTAACATATGAAAAAAACAATACAACCAACTGTTAAACAAAAACAGGAAAGATTTACTTCAGACAAAAAATCAGTTCTTCAGTTATTGGTTCAACATTTACATGACATCGTAATGCACATGGACACACAATACAAACTAGCCGGCAATGCTAACTACACGAATACCTTAATTCAGTACAGTTCTACGGTGCAGGCCTGAGTGTAGCTCGTGTGCGTTGTAGCCGTAAACAAAATGGCTGTTTCGCCAGGATGGCACAAAATAACAAGGAGCTGGTACCTCGGATCAGCAGTGCGGTAGCACACGCACTGCGGCAGAAGGGCGGCAGCAGGTGAAGGAGAGACCGACCAAATACTCTCGTGGATTTACGAGACGAACCAACTCAGGAAGAAGACTGAGGACGACGACAATCCCGACCTCCACCGGCTCCAACCTGGCACTCGCTGTCGCTAGTCTGGCGGCAAAGCCCGTGCTTAATCCAAAACCGCCAACAGCCAAACTCCTCTTTCTGGGTTATTGTTGTTGGTTGAGATATTCACCCAACAATATAAACATAACACCACTAATGATAATATAAAATCTTCACTCTTGGTATTTTACCGTACGCTACAATTTTCTTCTCCCTCCAACTCCTCCGCTCGCTCTGTCTTTTTCTACTCCAACCTCATCTACCCCAACTTCCCGTGTTACCCTGCCCTTTGACCTCAAACCGGATTGGCTTAACATCATAATCAAAATTAAAGCAACAACATAGATTCACAAAACATTCATCTTACTCTCTTCATATTTGTAACCGGTACATTTTAACATGCGTTTTTTAAACAACAGATATACATTTCCAAATGCTGTATTCAGTAAAACATGAACAATATGCATTTCTCATCAAATCAAAATCATACTCTCAAACCTTAAAGTCTATTTATTAAACTATGAACTTAAGTATTATGTATTCAAACTTTTATATTTATGTAATAGGATTGTTTCAACAGAAATGTTTACCACCCGGGCTACACAACTATCGACCCATTGCATTGGCCAGTATCTTGTCTAAAGTGTTTGAGAGAATTATTTGATTGAAATTGGAAATGTATATTCTGACTGCAGAAAATCAGTTTGGTTTTAAAAGAAAACATGGTACTGATCTCTGTATCTATGCTCTGAAGGAGATTGTCTCAGGTACACAAGTCTTAATTCATCTGTATTTTTATGCTTTATTGATGCTTACAAAGCTTTCGATCGAATTTGTCATGAAAAACTGTTTATGAAGCTAATAGCGAGAGGTTTCCCTAAACCTCTTGTGAGGATTTTGGTGTTCTGGTATGCCAATCAAACTTTTCATGTTAAATGGGACAATGTTGTATCAGCTGCTTTCCATGTTGGTAACGGAGTTCGACAAGGAGGAATTTGATTTCCCTTTTTGTTTAATATGGATATGGACGACTTATCAAGCCAGCTGAATAAGACAAATACAGGCTGTCTTGTTGGTGAATCTATTGTCAATCATCTGATGTACGCAGATTATCTGGTTCCACTCAGCCTGTTGCAACAGATGCTATGGGTGTGCTCTCAGTATGGCTTAGATCATGATATAAAATATAATGCAAAGAAAAGCCACATAATGATAGTCAGAAGTAATCAGGACAGGAAATTAACCTTCCCTACCTTTTATTTATCTGGCAGTCCCCTTGGTGTTTGTGAGGAAATAAAATATCTGCCATGTCATTTCTGATGATTGGACAGATGACAACGATATGTATCAACAGCGCTGTCAAATATATTCTCAGGCCAGTATGTTATTAAGGACGTTTTCTATGTGCTCAGATTCAGTTAAATGTTCCCTGTTTAGAACCTACATAACACCATTGTACACTGCTCATTTGTGGTCTATGTACAGGTAAAGGAGTATACAGATACTGAAAGTAGCCTACAATGATGCTTTTAGATTGCTACTTAATGTGCCAAGGTGGCATAGTGCTAGTCAGTTGTTTGTGTCTAAGCACGTACCAACCTGTAAGGCAATCCTGAGACAACTGATGTATGGTTTCAATGATGCTTTTAGATTGCTACTTAATGTGCCTAGGTGGCATAGTGCTGGTCAGTTGTTTCTGTCTAAGCACGTACCAACCTGTAAGGCACTCCTGAGACAACTGATGTATGGTTTCATGTGTCGACTGGACAAGTCTGAGAACTGAATAGTAGAGGCCCTGGTCAACCCTCTAAAGAGCTGCTATCGATTACTTGGAACTTAAGACTACATTGGCACAAAAGTCTTCATACTTTTTATGCACTGTATTATCTATGTTTTATGTTTTCGTTTTACTCTCTTTTTTATAGCTCTATGTCTGTTATTTTATGTGGAACTTGGCGTCTGAAATAAAGATTTATATATATATAAATACATATATATATATCAATGTTTCAGGATTTGTATAACTTTTTACCATTGCATACAAAATCGGAAATGCAATACTAAAAAGATCAGCTTTTGTTAAGAGATCCAAGATTACAAGATCCACAAGGCCTTGGCTAGAAACCAAGGAATGAGTGGGGGCTTGGTCAGCCCACACTCTCCTGAAATGTTGCGTGTGCGTCTTGCCAAGCCCGCGCGTGTGTAAGTTAAGGCTGAGTGTGTGAGGATGTGGAGCACGCGCGGGCAGGAGGAGGGGAGACATTCATTGGAAATTTGGCTAGAAATTAGCCAAGCAAGCATGTTTCAAATATTCACCAAAAATCGACCTTTGATCTTACAGTCAACTTTTTCACAGATTTGTGTTATAAACATTCTCAAGAGTCTTCATATGAACTTGTGATTGAATCAGAGTATCAGTTTTTGACTGGCTGATGTGTAAAGCATTATTTTAGCGTTAGCGATAAGTTCAATTTGCTTTATATCAATCATTTTTGGAGATATGAAGTTGCCTTTGCACACGGTAACATGTTGTAGTGTCTTCCATCGATATACCAAGTTTCGTGTTGATATCTCAAAGATTTGCTGAGACATGACTTCACATCCTGTTTGGCGGCTTTTCTGATGAATTTGATTGGCTGTACCGGACAAACGGTTGTGAGGATCAAAATTCTTTTCGATAACTTTTGTGACGCTTGGTCTGAAGATCATCTCTGGTAACTTTGAAGAAGATATGACAAAAATTGTAGGAGGAGTAGGCTTTCAAAGGTTTTTGATAAAACCGGAAGTAGCGGAAAATCTATATAACCGGAAATTGACGCCATGGGGTGCGTTGAACTCGGCTTGAACCAGGGAATCCAATGGTACCTCATTTTTGAAAATGGGTCATACGGTTCAAAAGTTGCGTGTGTAAACACAAGTCCAACTTTGACCCATTGGTGGCGCTGGAGTGGTCTAATGGGAGACATGAAACTTGGTGTAGGTATAGAATCAACTGTCCTTAATGAGTGTGCCAAATTTCACAAAAAGTTGTCGAAGTGTTCTAGGGGCTGCCATTGACTTCCATGGAACAAGAATAATAATAAATATAACTGCAAGCAGTAATGGCGGATTCCTCCAAACATTGCGAACCATTGAAAAATGTATATTCTTGACAAATTGGAACTGTATAGAAAAATCTATGCTGCAGAATTACCAATGGGATACCAAATCTGAAATATAATACCACCAGGATCCACAAGGGCCTTTATTTCAACCCAAGGAGTGAAGGGAGGGGGCTTGGTTAGCCTATCCATTCCAGAAAGCCTTTGTGCTTTAGGGCGTGGAATGTAGCGCCACCTATGGGTAATGGTGGGACAGTTGTGGTGTGGTAATTACCCTTGGTCTATACTTTCAAAAAAGCTCGACCAGAGAATACCCCCCGCTCTCAGGGTACCGAGCTTCAGCTCAGTCATGATGCTGGGATGAATGTAGGCCTATATGTAGAGACCAGGGAGACAGACACACCGGCCAGCTGCCCTGATGGGTCCGTGGTAGATCATTAATGCGGGTTGTATCCTACAACGCTCGTGGCCTCCGAGTAGGACATACTGCTGCTGATAGATCAAGACGTTTGGTGGTGGACACATTGCTGGACGAGAGTGACATTGTCTGCCTTCAAGAAACCTGGATGGCCAAGCAAGATCTGGACAAATTGAACTCCCTACACAAGAACTTTCATGGTGCTGGAGAGTCCACTACCGATCTCAGCATGAGAATGGTTTGTGGGAGGATAGCTGGTGGTGTAGCTATACTGTGGAACATAAAATATGACCCAACGGTAAAGGTGGTGTGGCTTAACGTTGACTGGGCTATTGGGTTGGAGTTTAATCACAATGAAAATAAATGTACTATTGTAAATGTGTACACACCATATGAATCCTATGACCATGAGGATGAATTTCAGAACAGGTTAGCTTTTATTCAGTCCTTCATAGAGGACAATAGTTCATGTTGTGTCTATGTCATGGGTGATTTTAATGCTGACATGTCAGATAAGTGTTTATTCGCACAACATCTGCAGCAGTTCTGTAATGAAACTAAATTAATTATATCAAGCGTTATTGCCTGATACAAGTTTTACCTATATAAGTGAAACGTGGCACACAACTTCCTGGCTAGACCATATTGTAACCACAGCCGATGCTCATGACTCACTGGAAAGTATAGAGATGTGTTATGGGCTGGCCACCACTGATCACATACCAGTTGCTATGCTGCTAAATGTTGAGAGTGTACCCTTGTTGCTGGCCCCCCAAGAAAACTGGACTGGTCAAAATTGACCAAAGAGGTTATGCACAGATATTCTCTATTAACTGACAGCTTACATAGTGATGTTGCATTTTCTAGGGATGCCCTAATGTGCACGGATATGAACTGCAAGGATAAACATCATGCTGAAAAGCTCTGTGCCATGTATGATGATATTGTCAAATGTCTTTATGCTTCCAGTGAACCTTTTATTAATCACAAGAGTAAGGTCCCTAACGCACGGCCTGTCTGGAATGAGTTTGTGTCTGAGCAACATGCTGCTGCTAGAGAAGCCTTTAGAGTCTGGTCAGAGGCAGGCAGACCCAGACAGGGAGTGCTGCTTGATAACAAAAACCTCACAAATGCTAGATTTAAATATGCACTCGTTTCATTAAGAGAAATGAAAACACAATGAGAGCAGACTCGCTGGCCAGAAAGATGCAGAATAACAATCTTACTGACTTCTGGAAGGAGGTCAAGATCATAAATAATAACAGAACTCCCCTCCCTTCTGATATCAAAGGGGTTAGTTGTCCAGAGAAGATTGCTGATCTATGGCATGAGCACTACAGTAAACTATTTAATTGTGTTCAAAGTAACACAGTGAGAATTGATAATCAATATAAAGGTATCTCTGCAGACTTGATAGTTAGATCAGTAGATATTTATGATGCCATCCACATGCTAGACAACAACAAAGCTTGTGGTATGGATTGCATTTCTGCAGAGCATCTAAAAAATGCCAGTTATAGACTCAGTCCATTTCTAGCCATGTGTCTCACTGGAATTATGGTTCATGGTGTTCTACCGAACTCTATTATGTCAGTACTGTTAGTGCCTGTTGTTAAAGATAAGGCTGGTAAACTGAACAGCATAGACAACTATCGACCCATTGCATTGGCCAGTATCTTGTCTAAAGTGTTTGAGAGAATTATTTGATTGAAATTGGAAATGTATATTCTGACTGCAGAAAATCAGTTTGGTTTTAAAAGAAAACATGGTACTGATCTCTGTATCTATGCTCTGAAGGAGATTGTCTCAGGTACACAAGTCTTAATTTATCTGTATTTTTATGCTTTATTGATGCTTACAAAGCTTTCGATCGAATTTGTCATGAAAAACTGTTTATGAAGCTAATAGCGAGAGGTGTCCCTAAACCTCTTGTGAGGATTTTGGTGTTCTCGTATGCCAATCAAACTTTTCATGTTAAATGGGACAATGTTGTATCAGCTCCTTTCCATGTTGGTAACGGAGTTCGACAAGGAGGAATTTGATTTCCCTTTTTGTTTAATATGGATATGGACGACTTATCAAGCCAGCTGAATAAGACAAATACAGGCTGTCTTGTTGGTGAATCTATTGTCAATCATCTGATGTACGCAGATTATCTGGTTCCACTCAGCCTGTTGCAACAGATGCTATGGGTGTGCTCTCAGTATGGCTTAGATCATGATATAAAATATAATGCAAAGAAAAGCCACATAATGATAGTCAGAAGTAATCAGGACAGGAAATTAACCTTCCCTACCTTTTATTTATCTGGCAGTCCCCTTGGTGTTTGTGAGGAAATAAAATATCTGCCATGTCATTTCTGATGATTGGACAGATGACAACGATATGTATCAACAGCGCTGTCAAATATATTCTCAGGCCAGTATGTTATTAAGGACGTTTTCTATGTGCTCAGATTCAGTTAAATGTTCCCTGTTTAGAACCTACATAACACCATTGTACACTGCTCATTTGTGGTCTATGTACAGGTAAAGGAGTATACAGATACTGAAAGTAGCCTACAATGATGCTTTTAGATTGCTACTTAATGTGCCAAGGTGGCATAGTGCTAGTCAGTTGTTTGTGTCTAAGCACGTACCAACCTGTAAGGCAATCCTGAGACAACTGATGTATGGTTTCAATGATGCTTTTAGATTGCTACTTAATGTGCCTAGGTGGCATAGTGCTGGTCAGTTGTTTCTGTCTAAGCACGTACCAACCTGTAAGGCACTCCTGAGACAACTGATGTATGGTTTCATGTGTCGACTGGACAAGTCTGAGAACTGAATAGTAGAGGCCCTGGTCAACCCTCTAAAGAGCTGCTATCGATTACTTGGAACTTAAGACTACATTGGCACAAAAGTCTTCATACTTTTTATGCACTGTATTATCTATGTTTTATGTTTTCGTTTTACTCTCTTTTTTATAGCTCTATGTCTGTTATTTTATGTGGAACTTGGCGTCTGAAATAAAGATTTATATATATATAAATACATATATATATATATCAATGTTTCAGGATTTGTATAACTTTTTACCATTGCATACAAAATCGGAAATGCAATACTAAAAAGATCAGCTTTTGTTAAGAGATCCAAGATTACAAGATCCACAAGGCCTTGGCTAGAAACCAAGGAATGAGTGGGGGCTTGGTCAGCCCACACTCTCCTGAAATGTTGCGTGTGCGTCTTGCCAAGCCCGCGCGTGTGTAAGTTAAGGCTGAGTGTGTGAGGATGTGGAGCACGCGCGGGCAGGAGGAGGGGAGACATTCATTGGAAATTTGGCTAGAAATTAGCCAAGCAAGCATGTTTCAAATATTCACCAAAAATCGACCTTTGATCTTACAGTCAACTTTTTCACAGATTTGTGTTATAAACATTCTCAAGAGTCTTCATATGAACTTGTGATTGAATCAGAGTATCAGTTTTTGACTGGCTGATGTGTAAAGCATTATTTTAGCGTTAGCGATAAGTTCAATTTGCTTTATATCAATCATTTTTGGAGATATGAAGTTGCCTTTGCACACGGTAACATGTTGTAGTGTCTTCCATCGATATACCAAGTTTCGTGTTGATATCTCAAAGATTTGCTGAGACATGACTTCACATCCTGTTTGGCGGCTTTTCTGATGAATTTGATTGGCTGTAACGGACAAACGGTTGTGAGGATCAAAATTCTTTTCGATAACTTTTGTGAGGCTTGGTCTGAAGATCATCTCTGGTAACTTTGAAGAAGATATGACAAAAATTGTAGGAGGAGTAGGCTTTCAAAGGTTTTTGATAAAACCGGAAGTAGCGGAAAATCTATATAACCGGAAATTGACGCCATGGGGTGCGTTGAACTCGGCTTGAACCAGGGAATCCAATGGTACCTCATTTTTGAAAATGGGTCATACGGTTCAAAAGTTGCGTGTGTAAACACAAGTCCAACTTTGACCCGTTGGTGGCGCTGGAGTGGTCTAATGGGAGACATGAAACTTGGTGTAGGTATAGAATCAACTGTCCTTAATGAGTGTGCCAAATTTCACAAAAAGTTGTCGAAGGGTTCTAGGGGCTGCCATTGACTTCCATGGAACAAGAATAATAATAATAATAATAATAAAACTAACAATAACAATAGGTTTCCTCCTGACGGAGGAATCCTAATAATAATAATAAAACTAACAATAACAATAGGTTTCCTCCTGACGGAGGAATCCTAAATATAACTGCAAGCAGTAATGGCGGATTCCTCCGAACATTGCGAACCATTGAAAAATGTAACAGTGATGTTAAGAATCCTCATTCAACCATTCACATTCATTTTTCTAACCTCGAAAGTGGACCCTTGGTCATCTGAACGAGCCCAGTTCTTCTTGGCCGCTGTAGAACGTTTGCTGGAACGTGGCATCTAAAAAATACAGAAAAAATCACAACTATAAAAAGCCACATACCACACTACTGAACAACTATTTCATAATCTTAAATAATTGTAACTTCATGCTCAACAGTTCTAGTATACAGACCTTTAAGAACATGATAAGATGGTTTGAATTCTCAAGACACCAACCTCTTTTTACTTTACACATCCAATATTTCCCTGTATTCTATTTCAACTGTGTACATTCGAATGTAAGTCTGTAGATATTAAGAAGCAGATAGATTGAAGACTATAAAAACAAATTTGTGTATATATAGATAAAATGTTACATTAGTACGAGCCCTTGACCTTTTAATAGCATTAAGGGGTATGTGTCTACATATTTGTTTAAAATTTCGCTATATAGTTTCGAGAACAAACAATGAAATAATTCCTGGAATTTCCGCTGATACTTCTTAACCACTTTCAGACCGACTTCAAACGTTCGCTTAAATGTTTTCTATTTTCCACAAAATCGAGAGTTATTTAACACTTTGTTAGCACTATCCTTGGTCACAATGTTTGAGTTAAATTATCCGGACACCTTCTAAAATGATTGTTTCTCAAACCAATTAGCACTAGGCTACGGCTAGCACTACAGCTATCTTACCAAACAAGTTACAAACGTACTGTAGAACGTAACCCGTTAATGAGCAGCGTCACAATATGTGATCGTTCGAATGTCGGTCCCACAGCGTAACATGACAATAATGTTAAAAGTTTTATAGCTTGCAAGCCTGCAATACATACTGTAAACAAAGAAATCCTTAGCTCACCTAGCCTAGCTCAAATTAGCTAATATCTTGTTAGCTAATAACACGCCTTAAAACTATATCAAATAGTCTTCCAATTATCATACATATAATAACGCTAAGATACATGTTTTGTAGGCTACTGTCGTTATATGTAATGATTACTCACGGTCAAATAGTGCAACAAGGAAAATGAAAAGGGCTGCAGTAGTAACGCTAGTTGTCTTCAGGTCTTCAGAGATGAAATAAGTCTTCTTGTTTGGGTCCTGAAGGTGGAGTGCTGAAGCTCAAAATCGTGCATTAGAACGATCCCTCGCGATAGAGGAGCAGGATTTTTCTGTGTCGCTTTAATACTTTCCTTCAACCCTTTTACAACGTGTTTGCATGTCCAGTTACTGCACATTTTTCAACGAACAAACATTTTGTTTCTTTATCGACACAGGCAAGTTTTCAGGAAACCTATAGTCCGCATCCAATCAGAGCTCATATACGTGACACCTTCATAACATCCACCAATCGTGTGCCCCAATATTCAACGTAGGACGTAAACATTCACATGCATTTTGGTGAGCCGGTAATACTGTCAGTGGGTGACAGACCTTCAAATGCATAAAAACAAGTCAAACAATTGTATTATTCAGGTATTCCGTAAAGAAGCATAGCAACATTACACTTGAACGAGCATATTTGTTAGGCTATATTATTAATTGGAAGTGCATTTTATGTGAATATTATTTATAATAACTAAATATATAGTTCAAGAAATGATCTGATTTAAAATAACTACTTTCTTTCCTTCACTTTTGTCTTGTAATACACAAAGATACAAGCCCTAAAGGGAACCTTTCCCTGAGGAAGCAACTACAATTCGAGCCCTATGCTCAAGCCTTACCAGAGTTGGTGTATCACAGTGAACTAGACATCCCATTCAACATTATATGCAAAAGGGAAAAATACACCAAACGAACATTTAGCAGAAAGAGACTAAGTAAAAATGTACATTTACATTACATTTATTCATTTAGCAGACGCTTTTATCCAAAGCGACTTCCAAGAGAGAGCTTTACAAAGTGCATAGGTCACTGATAATAACAAGATAGCCCCACAGCATTGCAAGTAGTCAAAAACAAGAAGTACATATTGTGAACAACCAAAAAATAGTGCTAAAGGGAAGAAACCATAAGAGCATGTAGTTAAACAAGTTAAAATTACATAACATTAATCTCTAAGTGCAAGTGTACCTGTAGGAAAGCATTACAAATAGGAATAACTCAAATAGAATACAACAGTTTAAATCAGCTACCACTAACCAACAAGAGCAACAGTCTAAGCAAGAGTCATTGTGATCCTTGAGGAAACTTGCGTTGGGTTCAGCAAACCATTCTTAAGTACCATTGTACTCCCGGAACAAGTTCGTCTTGAGCCTTCTCTTGAAGGTGGAGAGACAGTCCGTGTCTCAAATGTATAGTGTGTGATACACACATAGCTGGCAAGTTGCTAGTTTCTGCTGACAGGCAAATGGATGAAAACCTCTGACTGTATATCCGTGGTAGGGATTAGGTTGCTTCAGAGGCAAAGTACCATTTCAATAGCTTCAGGGACTAGTCAGCTAAATCTCCCATCCCAAATCAGTCTACCATCTCCAGTCAGATCGGGCTACCATCTCCAGCCAGCTCAGTCTCCCATCATCAGCCAGCTCATGGTCTCTTCACCAGCCAGTTCAGTCTACAGTACACTCAACAAGTATTAGAAACAACACAGCTTACACTCTCCAACTGCAACACATTATACAATCAGATGTTAAAAACAACCTCTCACTCAAATTTTATATGTTACTTTTGACAGGGTTTGACAATATTTATTTAAAGCTCAGCAGCCTTGTATTACTGTTATTTCGGAGCCGGAAGCTTGTAGTCTAGCTTCTTGACACATGATCCTGTTATGAACAATTTGATTTGCTAACAAGATGATATACCAGTTCTGGTTGCTTGGACAGTTTAGGTAGCTAAATTGGAAATGTATATTCTGACTGCAGACAATCAGTTTGGTTTTAAAAGAAAACATGGTACTGATCTCTGTATCTATGCTCTGAAGGAGATTGTCTCAGGTACACAAGTCTTAATTAATCTGTATTTTTATGCTTTATTGATGCTTACAAAGCTTTCGATCGAATTTGTCATGAAAAACTGTTTATGAAGCTAATAGCGAGAGGTGTCCCTAAACCTCTTGTGAGGATTTTGGTGTTCTGGTATGCCAATCAAACTTTTCATGTTAAATGGGACAATGTTGTATCAGCTCCTTAACGGAGTTCGACAAGGAGGAATTTGATTTCCCTTTTTGTTTAATATGGATATGGACGACTTATCAAGCCAGCTGAATAAGACAAATACAGGCTGTCTTGTTGGTGAATCTATTGTCAATCATCTGATGTACGCAGATGATCTGGTTCCACTCAGCCTGTTGCAACAGATGCTATGGGTGTGCTCTCAGTATGGCTTAGATCATGATATAAAATATAATGCAAAGAAAAGCCACATAATGATAGTCAGAAGTAATCAGGACAGGAAATTAACCTTCCCTACCTTTTATTTATCTGGCAGTCCCCTTGGTGTTTGTGAGGAAATAAAATATCTGGGCCATGTCATTTCTGATGATTGGACAGATGACAACGATATGTATCAACAGCGCTGTCAAATATATTCTCAGGCCAGTATGTTATTAAGGACGTTTTCTATGTGCTCAGATTCAGTTAAATGTTCCCTGTTTAGAACCTACATAACACCATTGTACACTGCTCATTTGTGGTCTATGTAGAGGAAAAGGAGTATACAGATACTGAAAGTAGCCTACAATGATGCTTTTAGATTGCTACTTAATGTGCCTAGGTGGCATAGTGCTGGTCAGTTGTTTCTGTCTAAGCACGTACCAACCTGTAAGGCACTCCTGAGACAACTGATGTATGGTTTCATGTGTCGACTGGACAAGTCTGAGAACTGAATAGTAGAGGCCCTGGTCAACCCTCTAAAGAGCTGCTATCGATTACTTGGAACTTAAGACTACATTGGCACAAAAGTCTTCATACTTTTTATGCACTGTATTATCTATGTTTTATGTTTTCGTTTTACTCTCTTTTTTATAGCTCTATGTCTGTTATTTTATGTGGAACTTGGCGTCTGAAATAAAGATTTATATATATATAAATACATTTATATATCAATGTTTTAGGATTTGTATAACTTTTTACCATTGCATACAAAATCGGAAATGCAATACTAAAAAGATCAGCTTTTGTTAAGAGATCCAAGATTACAAGATCCACAAGGCCTTGGCTAGAAACCAAGGAATGAGTGGGGGCTTGGTCAGCCCACACTCTCCTGAAATGTTGCGTGTGCGTCTTGCCAAGCCCGCGCGTGTGTAAGTTAAGGCTGAGTGTGTGAGGATGTGGAGCACGCGCGGGCAGGAGGAGGGGAGACATTCATTGGAAATTTGGCTGGAAATTAGCCAAGCAAGCATGTTTCAAATATTCACCAAAAATCGACCTTTGATCTTACAGTCAACTTTTTCACAGATTTGTGTTATAAACATTCTCAAGAGTCTTCATATGAACTTGTGATTGAATCAGAGTATCAGTTTTTGACTGGCTGATGTGTAAAGCATTATTTTAGCGTTAGCGATAAGTTCAATTTGCTGTATATCAATCATTTTTGGAGATATGAAGTTGCCTTTGCACACGGTAACATGTTGTAGTGTCTTCCATCGATATACCAAGTTTCGTGTTGATATCTCAAAGATTTGCTGAGACATGACTTCACATCCTGTTTGGCGGCTTTTCTGATGAATTTGATTGGCTGTACCGGACAAAGGGTTGTGAGGATCAAAATTATTTTCGATAACTTTTGTGACGCTTGGTCTGAAGATCATCTCTGGTAACTTTGAAGAAGATATGACAAAAATTGTAGGAGGAGTAGGCTTTCAAAGGTTTTTGATAAAACCGGAAGTAGCGGAAAATCTATATAACCGGAAATTGACGCCATGGGGTGCGTTGAACTCGGCTTGAACCAGGGAATCCAATGGTACCTCATTTTTGAAAATGGGTCATACGGTTCAAAAGTTGCGTGTGTAAACACAAGTCCAACTTTGACCCGTTGGTGGCGCTGGAGTGGTCTAATGGGAGACATGAAACTTGGTGTAGGTATAGAATCAACTGTCCTTAATGAGTGTGCCAAATTTCACAAAAAGTTGTCGAAGTGTTCTAGGGGCTGCCATTGACTTCCATGGAACAAGAATAATAATAAATATAACTGCAAGCAGTAATGGCGGATTCCTCCAAACATTGCGAACCATTGAAAAATGTATATTCTTGACAAATTGGAACTGTATAGAAAAATCTATGCTGCAGAATTACCAATGGGATACCAAATCTGAAATATAATACCACCAGGATCCACAAGGGCCTTTATTTCAACTCAAGGAGTGAAGGGAGGGGGCTTGGTTAGCCTATCCATTCCAGAAAGCCTTTGTGCTTTAGGGCGTGGAATGTAGCGCCACATATGGGTAATGGTGGGACAGTTGTGGTTTGGTAATTACCCTTGGTCTATACTTTCAAAAAAGCTCGACCAGAGAATACCCCCAGCTCTCAGGGTACCGAGCTTCAGCTCAGTCATGATGCTGGGATTAATGTAGGCCTATATGTAGAGACCAGGGAGACAGACACACCGGCCAGCTGCCCTGATGGGTCCGTGGTAGATCATTAATGCGGGTTGTATCCTACAACGCTCGTGGCCACCGAGTAGGACATACTGCTGCTGATAGATCAAGACGTTTGGTGGTGGACACATTGCTGGACGAGAGTAACATTGTCTGCCTTCAAGAAACCTGGATGACCAAGCAAGATCTGGACAAATTGAACTCCCTACACAAGAACTTTCATGGTGCTGGAGAGTCCACTACCGATCTCAGCATGAGAATGGTTTGTGGGAGGATAGCTGGTGGTGTAGCTATACTGTGGAACATAAAATATGACCCAACGGTAAAGGTGGTGTGGCTTAACGTTGACTGGGCTATTGGGTTGGAGTTTAATCACAATGAAAATAAATGTACTATTGTAAATGTGTACACACCATATGAATCCTATGACCATGAGGATGAATTTCAGAACAGGTTAGCTTTTATTCAGTCCTTCATAGAGGACAATAGTTCATGTTGTGTCTATGTCATGGGTGATTTTAATGCTGACATGTCAGATAAGTGTTTATTCGCACAACATCTGCAGCAGTTCTGTAATGAAACTAAATTAATTATATCAAGCGTTATTGCCTGATACAAGTTTTACCTATATAAGTGAAACGTGGCACACAACTTCCTGGCTAGACCATATTGTAACCACAGCCGATGCTCATGACTCACTGGAAAGTATAGAGATGTGTTATGGGCTGGCCACCACTGATCACATACCAGTTGCTATGCTGCTAAATGTTGAGAGTGTACCCTTGTTGCTGGCCCCCCAAGAAAACTGGACTGGTCAAAATTGACCAAAGAGGTTATGCACAGATATTCTCTATTAACTGACAGCTTACATAGTGATGTTGCATTTTCTAGGGATGCCCTAATGTGCACGGATATGAACTGCAAGGATAAACATCATGCTGAAAAGCTCTGTGCCATGTATGATGATATTGTCAAATGTCTTTATGCTTTCAGTGAAGGTTTTATTAATCACAAGAGTAAGGTCCCTAACGCACGGCCTGTCTGGAATGAGTTTGTGTCTGAGCAACATGCTGCTGCTAGAGAAGCCTTTAGAGTCTGGTCAGAGGCAGGCAGACCCAGACAGAGAGTGCTGCTTGATAACAAAAACCTCACAAATGCTAGATTTAAATATGCACTCGTTTCATTAAGAGAAATGAAAACACAATGAGAGCAGACTCGCTGGCCAGAAAGATGCAGAATAACAATCTTACTGACTTCTGGAAGGAGGTCAAGATCATAAATAATAACAGAACTCCCCTCCCTTCTGATATCAAAGGGGTTAGTTGTCCAGAGAAGATTGCTGATCTATGGCATGAGCACTACAGTAAACTATTTAATTGTGTTAAAAGTAACACAGTGAGAATTGATAATCAATATAAAGGTATCTCTGCAGACTTGATAGTTAGATCAGTAGATATTTATGATGCCATCCACATGCTAGACAACAACAAAGCTTGTGGTATGGATTGCATTTCTGCAGAGCATCTAAAAAATGCCAGTTATAGACTCAGTCCATTTCTAGCCATGTGTCTCACTGGAATTATGGTTCATGGTGTTCTACCGAACTCTATTATGTCAGTACTGTTAGTGCCTGTTGTTAAAGATAAGGCTGGTAAACTGAACAGCATAGACAACTATCGACCCATTGCATTGGCCAGTATCTTGTCTAAAGTGTTTGAGAGAATTATTTGATTGAAATTGCAAATGTATATTCTGACTGCAGAAAATCAGTTTGGTTTTAAAAGAAAACATGGTACTGATCTCTGTATCTATGCTCTGAAGGAGATTGTCTCAGGTACACAAGTCTTAATTCATCTGTATTTTTATGCTTTATTGATGCTTACAAAGCTTTGGATCAAATTTGTCATGAAAAACTGTTTATGAAGCTAATAGCGAGAGGTTTCCCTAAACCTCTTGTGAGGATTTTGGTGTTCTGGTATGCCAATCAAACTTTTCATTTCAAATGGGACAATGTTGTATCAGCTCCTTTCCATGTTGGTAACGGAGTTCGACAAGGAGGAATTTGATTTCCCTTTTTGTTTAATATGGATATAGACGACTTATCAAGCCAGCTGAATAAGACAAATACAGGCTGTCTTGTTGGTGAATCTATTGTCAATCATCTGATGTACGCAGATAATCTGGTTCCACTCAGCCTGTTGCAACAGATGCTATGGGTGTGCTCTCAGTATGGCTTAGATCATGATATAAAATATAATGCAAAGAAAAGCCACATAATGATAGTCAGAAGTAATCAGGACAGGAAATTAACCTTCCCTACCTTTTATTTATCTGGCAGTCCCCTTGGTGTTTGTGAGGAAATAAAATATCTGGGACATGTCATTTGTGATGATTGGACAGATGACAACGATATGTATCACCAGCGCTGTCAAATATATTCTCAGGCCAGTATGTTATTAAGGACGTTTTCTATGTGCTCAGATTCAGTTAAATGTTCCCTGTTTAGAACCTACATAACACCATTGTACACTGCTCATTTGTGGTCTATGTACAGGTAAAGGAGTATACAGATACTGAAAGTAGCCTACAATGATGCTTTTAGATTGCTACTTAATGTGCCAAGGTGGCATAGTGCTAGTCAGTTGTTTGTGTCTAAGCACGTACCAACCTGTAAGGCAATCCTGAGACAACTGATGTATGGTTTCAATGATGCTTTTAGATTGCTACTTAATGTGCCTAGGTGGCATAGTGCTGGTCAGTTGTTTCTGTCTAAGCACGTACCAACCTGTAAGGCACTCCTGAGACAACTGATGTATGGTTTCATGTGTCGACTGGACAAGTCTGAGAACTGAATAGTAGAGGCCCTGGTCAACCCTCTAAAGAGCTGCTATCGATTACTTGGAACTTAAGACTACATTGGCACAAAAGTCTTCATACTTTTTATGCACTGTATTATCTATGTTTTATGTTTTCGTTTTACTCTCTTTTTTATAGCTCTATGTCTGTTATTTTATGTGGAACTTGGCGTCTGAAATAAAGATTTATATATATATAAATACATATATATATATCAATGTTTCAGGATTTGTATAACTTTTTACCATTGCATACAAAATCGGAAATGCAATACTAAAAAGATCAGCTTTTGTTAAGAGATCCAAGATTACAAGATCCACAAGGCCTTGGCTAGAAACCAAGGAATGAGTGGGGGCTTGGTCAGCCCACACTCTCCTGAAATGTTGCGTGTGCGTCTTGCCAAGCCCGCGCGTGTGTAAGTTAAGGCTGAGTGTGTGAGGATGTGGAGCACGCGCGGGCAGGAGGAGGGGAGACATTCATTGGAAATTTGGCTAGAAATTAGCCAAGCAAGCATGTTTCAAATATTCACCAAAAATCGACCTTTGATCTTACAGTCAACTTTTTCACAGATTTGTGTTATAAACATTCTCAAGAGTCTTCATATGAACTTGTGATTGAATCAGAGTATCAGTTTTTGACTGGCTGATGTGTAAAGCATTATTTTAGCGTTAGCGATAAGTTCAATTTGCTTTATATCAATCATCTTTGGAGATATGAAGTTGCCTTTACACACGGTAACATGTTGTAGTGTCTTCCATCGATATACCAAGTTTCGTGTTGATATCTCAAAGATTTGCTGAGACATGACTTCACATCCTGTTTGGCGGCTTTTCTGATGAATTTGATTGGCTGTACCGGACAAACGGTTGTGAGGATCAAAATTCTTTTCGATAACTTTTGTGACGCTTGGTCTGAAGATCATCTCTGGTAACTTTGAAGAAGATATGACAAAAATTGTAGGAGGAGTAGGCTTTCAAAGGTTTTTGATAAAACCGGAAGTAGCGGAAAATCTATATAACCGGAAATTGACGCCATGGGGTGCGTTGAACTCGGCTTGAACCAGGGAATCCAATGGTACCTCATTTTTGAAAATGGGTCATACGGTTCAAAAGTTGCGTGTGTAAACACAAGTCCAACTTTGACCCGTTGGTGGCGCTGGAGTGGTCTAATGGGAGACATGAAACTTGGTGTAGGTATAGAATCAACTGTCCTTAATGAGTGTGCCAAATTTCACAAAAAGTTGTCGAAGTGTTCTAGGGGCTGCCATTGACTTCCATGGAACAAGAATAATAATAATAATAAAACTAACAATAACAATAGGTTTCCTCCTGACGGAGGAATCCTAATAATAAATATAACTGCAAGCAGTAATGGCGGATTCCTCCAAACATTGCGAACCATTGAAAAATGTATATTCTTGACAAATTGGAACTGTATAGAAAAATCTATGCTGCAGAATTACCAATGGGATACCAAATCTGAAATATAATACCATCAAGATCCACAAGGGCCTTTATTTCAACCCAAGGAGTGAAGGGAGGGGGCTTGGTTAGCCTATCCATTCCAGAAAGCCTTTGTGCTTTAGGGCGTGGAATGTAGCGCCACCTATGGGTAATGGTGGGACAGTTGTGGTTTGGTAATTACCCTTGGTCTATACTTTCAAAAAAGCTCGACCAGAGCATACCCCCCGCTCTCAGGGTACCGAGCTTCAGCTCAGTCATGATGCTGGGATGAATGTAGGCCTATATGTAGAGACCAGGGAGACAGACACACCGGCCAGCTGCCCTGATGGGTCCGTGGTAGATCATTAATGCGGGTTGTATCCTACAACGCTCGTGGCCTCTGAGTAGGACATACTGCTGCTGATAGATCAAGACGTTTGGTGGTGGACACATTGCTGGGCGAGAGTGACATTGTCTCTCTTCAAGAAACCTGGATGGCCAAGCAAGATCTGGACAAATTGAACTCCCTACACAAGAACTTTCATGGTGCTGGAGAGTCCACTACCGATCTCAGCATGAGAATGGTTTGTGGGAGGATAGCTGGTGGTGTAGCTATACTGTGGAACATAAAATATGACCCAACGGTAAAGGTGGTGTGGCTTAACGTTGACTGGGCTATTGGGTTGGAGTTTAATCACAATGAAAATAAATGTACTATTGTAAATGTGTACACACCATATGAATCCTATGACCATGAGGATGAATTTCAGAACAGGTTAGCTTTTATTCAGTCCTTCATAGAGGACAATAGTTCATGTTGTGTCTATGTCATGGGTGATTTTAATGCTGACATGTCAGATAAGTGTTTTTTTTCGCACAACATCTGCAGCAGTTCTGTAATGAAACTAAATTAATGATATCAAGCGTTATTGCCTGATACAAGTTTTACCTATATAAGTGAAACGTGGCACTCAACTTCCTGGCTAGACCATATTGTAACCACAGCCGATGCTCATGACTCACTGGAAAGTATAGAGATGTGTTATGGGCTGGCCACCACTGATCACATACCAGTTGCTATGCTGCTAAATGTTGAGAGTGTACCCTTGTTGCTGGCCCCCCAAGAAAACTGGACTGGTCAAAATTGACCAAAGAGGTTATGCACAGATATTCTCTATTAACTGACAGCTTACATAGTGATGTTGCATTTTCTAGGGATGCCCTAATGTGCACGGAAATGAACTGCAAGGATAAACATCATGCTGAAAAGCTCTGTGCCATGTATGATGATATTGTCAAATGTCTTTATGCTTCCAGTGAACCTTTTATTAATCACAAGAGTAAGGTCCCTAACGCACGGCCTGTCTGGAATGAGTTTGTGTCTGAGCAACATGCTGCTGCTAGAGAAGCCTTTAGAGTCTGGTCAGAGGCAGGCAGACCCAGACAGGGAGTGCTGCTTGATAACAAAAACCTCACAAATGCTAGATTTAAATATGCACTCATTTCATTAAGAGAAATGAAAACACAATGAGAGCAGACTCGCTGGCCAGAAAGATGCAGAATAACAATCTTACTGACTTCTGGAAGGAGGTCAAGATCATAAATAATAATAGAACTCCCCTCCCTTCTGATATCAAAGGGGTTAGTTGTCCAGAGAAGATTGCTGATCTATGGCATGAGCACTACAGTAAACTATTTAATTGTGTTCAAAGTAACACAGTGAGAATTGATAATGAATATAAAGGTATCTCTGCAGACTTGATAGTTAGATCAGTAGATATTTATGATGCCATCCACATGCTAGACAACAACAAAGCTTGTGGTATGGATTGCATTTCTGCAGAGCATCTAAAAAATGCCAGTTATAGACTCAGTCCATTTCTAGCCATGTGTCTCACTGGAATTATGGTTCATGGTGTTCTACCGAACTCTATTATGTCAGTACTGTTAGTGCCTGTTGTTAAAGATAAGGCTGGTAAACTGAACAGCATAGACAACTATCGACCCATTGCATTGGCCAGTATCTTGTCTAAAGTGTTTGAGAGAATTATTTGATTGAAATTGGAAATGTATATTCTGACGGCAGAAAATCAGTTTGCTCTTAAAAGAAAACATGGTACTGATCTCTGTATCTATGCTCTGAAGGAGATTGTCTCAGGTACACAAGTCTTAATTTATCTGTATTTTTATGCTTTATTGATGCTTACAAAGCTTTCGATCGAATTTGTCATGAAAAACAGTTTATGAAGCTAATAGCGAGAGGTGTCCCTAAACCTCTTGTGAGGATTTTGGTGTTCTGGTATGCCAATCAAACTTTTCATGTTAAATGGGACAATGTTGTATCAGCTCCTTTCCATGTTGGTAACGGAGTTCGACAAGGAGGAATTTGATTTCCCTTTTTGTTTAATATGGATATGGACGACTTATCAAGCCAGCTGAATAAGACAAATACAGGCTGTCTTGTTGGTGAATCTATTGTCAATCATCTGATGTACGCAGATTATCTGGTTCCACTCAGCCTGTTGCAACAGATGCTATGGGTGTGCTCTCAGTATGGCTTAGATCATGATATAAAATATAATGCAAAGAAAAGCCACATAATGATAGTCAGAAGTAATCAGGACAGGAAATTAACCTTCCCTACCTTTTATTTATCTGGCAGTCCCCTTGGTGTTTGTGAGGAAATAAAATATCTGCCATGTCATTTCTGATGATTGGACAGATGACAACGATATGTATCAACAGCGCTGTCAAATATATTCTCAGGCCAGTATGTTATTAAGGACGTTTTCTATGTGCTCAGATTCAGTTAAATGTTCCCTGTTTAGAACCTACATAACACCATTGTACACTGCTCATTTGTGGTCTATGTACAGGTAAAGGAGTATACAGATACTGAAAGTAGCCTACAATGATGCTTTTAGATTGCTACTTAATGTGCCAAGGTGGCATAGTGCTAGTCAGTTGTTTGTGTCTAAGCACGTACCAACCTGTAAGGCAATCCTGAGACAACTGATGTATGGTTTCAATGATGCTTTTAGATTGCTACTTAATGTGCCTAGGTGGCATAGTGCTGGTCAGTTGTTTCTGTCTAAGCACGTACCAACCTGTAAGGCACTCCTGAGACAACTGATGTATGGTTTCATGTGTCGACTGGACAAGTCTGAGAACTGAATAGTAGAGGCCCTGGTCAACCCTCTAAAGAGCTGCTATCGATTACTTGGAACTTAAGACTACATTGGCACAAAAGTCTTCATACTTTTTATGCACTGTATTATCTATGTTTTATGTTTTCGTTTTACTCTCTTTTTTATAGCTCTATGTCTGTTATTTTATGTGGAACTTGGCGTCTGAAATAAAGATTTATATATATATATAAATACATATATATATATCAATGTTTCAGGATTTGTATAACTTTTTACCATTGCATACAAAATCGGAAATGCAATACTAAAAAGATCAGCTTTTGTTAAGAGATCCAAGATTACAAGATCCACAAGGCCTTGGCTAGAAACCAAGGAATGAGTGGGGGCTTGGTCAGCCCACACTCTCCTGAAATGTTGCGTGTGCGTCTTGCCAAGCCCGCGCGTGTGTAAGTTAAGGCTGAGTGTGTGAGGATGTGGAGCACGCGCGGGCAGGAGGAGGGGAGACATTCATTGGAAATTTGGCTAGAAATTAGCCAAGCAAGCATGTTTCAAATATTCACCAAAAATCGACCTTTGATCTTACAGTCAACTTTTTCACAGATTTGTGTTATAAACATTCTCAAGAGTCTTCATATGAACTTGTGATTGAATCAGAGTATCAGTTTTTGACTGGCTGATGTGTAAAGCATTATTTTAGCGTTAGCGATAAGTTCAATTTGCTTTATATCAATCATCTTTGGAGATATGAAGTTGCCTTTACACACGGTAACATGTTGTAGTGTCTTCCATCGATATACCAAGTTTCGTGTTGATATCTCAAAGATTTGCTGAGACATGACTTCACATCCTGTTTGGCGGCTTTTCTGATGAATTTGATTGGCTGTACCGGACAAACGGTTGTGAGGATCAAAATTCTTTTCGATAACTTTTGTGACGCTTGGTCTGAAGATCATCTCTGGTAACTTTGAAGAAGATATGACAAAAATTGTAGGAGGAGTAGGCTTTCAAAGGTTTTTGATAAAACCGGAAGTAGCGGAAAATCTATATAACCGGAAATTGACGCCATGGGGTGCGTTGAACTCGGCTTGAACCAGGGAATCCAATGGTACCTCATTTTTGAAAATGGGTCATACGGTTCAAAAGTTGCGTGTGTAAACACAAGTCCAACTTTGACCCGTTGGTGGCGCTGGAGTGGTCTAATGGGAGACATGAAACTTGGTGTAGGTATAGAATCAACTGTCCTTAATGAGTGTGCCAAATTTCACAAAAAGTTGTCGAAGTGTTCTAGGGGCTGCCATTGACTTCCATGGAACAAGAATAATAATAATAATAATAATAAAACTAACAATAACAATAGGTTTCCTCCTGACGGAGGAATCCTAATAATAAAACTAACAATAACAATAGGTTTCCTCCTGACGGAGGAATCCTAAATATAACTGCAAGCAGTAATGGCGGATTCCTCCAAACATTGCGAACCATTGAAAAATGTATATTCTTGACAAATTGGAATTGTATAGAAAAATCTATGCTGCAGAATTACCAATGGGATACCAAATCTGAAATATAATACCATCAAGATCCACAAGGGCCTTTATTTCAACCCAAGGAGTGAAGGGAGGGGGCTTGGTTAGCCTATCCATTCCAGAAAGCCTTTGTGCTTTAGGGCGTGGAATGTAGCGCCACATATGGGTAATGGTGGGACAGTTGTGGTTTGGTAATTACCCTTGGTCTATACTTTCAAAAAAGCTCGACCAGAGAATACCCCCCGCTCTCAGGGTACCGAGCTTCAGCTCAGTCATGATGCTGGGATGAATGTAGGCCTATATGTAGAGACCAGGGAGACAGACACACCGGCCAGCTGCCCTGATGGGTCCGTGGTAGATCATTAATGCGGGTTGTATCCTACAACGCTCGTGGCCTCCGAGTAGGACATACTGCTGCTGATAGATCAAGACGTTTGGTGGTGGACACATTGCTGGACGAGAGTGACATTGTCTGCCTTCAAGAAACCTGGATGACCAAGCAAGATCTGGACAAATTGAACTCCCTACACAAGAACTTTCATGGTGCTGGAGAGTCCACTACCGATCTCAGCATGAGAATGGTTTGTGGGAGGATAGCTGGTGGTGTAGCTATACTGTGGAACATAAAATATGACCCAACGGTAAAGGTGGTGTGGCTTAACGTTGACTGGGCTATTGGGTTGGAGTTTAATCACAATGAAAATAAATGTACTATTGTAAATGTGTACACACCATATGAATCCTATGACCATGAGGATGAATTTCAGAACAGGTTAGCTTTTATTCAGTCCTTCATAGAGGACAATAGTTCATGTTGTGTCTATGTCATGGGTGATTTTAATGCTGACATGTCAGATAAGCGTTTATTCGCACAACATCTGCAGCAGTTCTGTAATGAAACTAAATTAATTATATCAAGCGTTATTGCCTGATACAAGTTTTACCTATATAAGTAAAACGTGGCACACAACTTCCTGGCTAGACCATATTGTAACCACAGCCGATGCTCATGACTCACTGGAAAGTATAGAGATGTGTTATGGGCTGGCCACCACTGATCACATACCAGTTGCTAGGCTGCTAAATGTTGAGAGTGTACCCTTGTAGCTGGCCCCCCAAGAAAACTGGACTGGTCAAAATTGACCAAAGAGGTTATGCACAGATATTCTCTATTAACTGACAGCTTACATAGTGATGTTGCATTTTCTAGGGATGCCCTAATGTGCACGGATATGAACTGCAAGGATAAACATCATGCTGAAAAGCTCTGTGCCATGTATGATGATATTGTCAAATGTCTTTATGCTTCCAGTGAACCTTTTATTAATCACAAGAGTAAGGTCCCTAACGCACGGCCTGTCTGGAATGAGTTTGTGTCTGAGCAACATGCCGCTGCTAAAGAAGCCTTTAGAGTCTGGTCAGAGGCAGGCAGACCCAGACAGGGAGTGCTGCTTGATAACAAAAACCTCACAAATGCTAGATTTAAATATGCACTTGTTTCATTAAGAGAAATGAAAACACAATGATAGCAGACTCGCTGGCCAGAAGATCATAAATAATAACAGAACTCCCCTCCCTTCTGATATCAAAGGGGTTAGTTGTCCAAAGAAGATTGCTGATCTATGGCATGAGCACTACAGTAAACTATTTAATTGTGTTAAAAGTAACACAGTGAGAATTGATAATGAATATAAAGGTATCTCTGCAGACTTGATAGTTAGATCAGTAGATATTTATGATGCCATCCACATGCTAGACAACAACAAAGCTTGTGGTATGGATTGCATTTCTGCAGAGCATCTAAAAAATGCCAGTTATAGACTCAGTCCATTTCTAGCCATGTGTCTCACTGGAATTATGGTTCATGGTGTTCTACCGAACTCTATTATGTCAGTACTGTTAGTGCCTGTTGTTAAAGATAAGGCTGGTAAACTGAACAGCATAGACAACTATCGACCCATTGCATTGGCCAGTATCTTGTCTAAAGTGTTTGAGAGAATTATTTGATTGAAATTGGAAATGTATATTCTGACGGCAGAAAATCAGTTTGGTTTTTAAAGAAAACATGGTACTGATCTCTGTATCTATGCTCTGAAGGAGATTGTCTCAGGTACACAAGTCTTAATTTATCTGTATTTTTATGCTTTATTGATGCTTACAAAGCTTTCGATCGAATTTGTCATGAAAAACTGTTTATGAAGCTAATAGCGAGAGGTGTCCCTAAACCTCTTGTGAGGATTTTGGTGTTCTGGTATGCCAATCAAACTTTTCATGTTAAATGGGACAATGTTGTATCAGCTCCTTTCCATGTTGGTAACGGAATTCGACAAGGAGGAATTTGATTTCCCTTTTTGTTTAATATGGATATGGACGACTTATCAAGCCAGCTGAATAAGACAAATACAGGCTGTCTTGTTGGTGAATCTATTTTCAATCATCTGATGTACGCAGATTATCTGGTTCCACTCAGCCTGTTGCAACAGATGCTATGGGTGTGCTCTCAGTATGGCTTAGATCATGATATAAAATATAATGCAAAGAAAAGCCACATAATGATAGTCAGAAGTAATCAGGACAGGAAATTAACCTTCCCTACCTTTTATTTATCTGGCAGTCCCCTTGGTGTTTGTGAGGAAATAAAATATCTGCCATGTCATTTCTGATGATTGGACAGATGACAACGATATGTATCAACAGCGCTGTAAAATATATTCTCAGGCCAGTATGTTATTAAGGACGTTTTCTATGTGCTCAGATTCAGTTTAATGTTCCCTGTTTAGAACCTACATAACACCATTGTACACTGCTCATTTGTGGTCTATGTACAGGTAAAGGAGTATACAGATACTGAAAGTAGCCTACAATGGTGCTTTTAGATTGCTACTTAATGTGCCAAGGTGGCATAGTGCTAGTCAGTTGTTTGTGTCTAAGCACGTACCAACCTGTAAGGCAATCCTGAGACAACTGATGTATGGTTTCAATGATGCTTTTAGATTGCTACTTAATGTGCCTAGGTGGCATAGTGCTGGTCAGTTGTTTCTGTCTAAGCACGTACCAACCTGTAAGGCACTCCTGAGACAACTGATGTATGGTTTCATGTGTCGACTGGACAAGTCTGAGAACTGAATAGTAGAGGCTCTGGTCAACCCTCTAAAGAGCTGCTATCGATTACTTGGAACTTAAGACTACATTGGCACAAAAGTCCTAATACTTTTTATGCACTGTATTATCTATGTTTTATGTTTTCGTTTTACTCTCTTTTTTATAGCTCTATGTCTGTTAATTTATGTGGAACTTGGCGTCTGAAATAAAGATTTATATATATATAAATACATATATATATATATCAATGTTTCAGGATTTGTATAACTTTTTACCATTGCATACAAAATCGGAAATGCAATACTAAAAAGATCAGCTTTTGTTAAGAGATCCAAGATTACAAGATCCACAAGGCCTTTGCTAGAAACCAAGGAATGAGTGGGGGCTTGGTCAGCCCACACTCTCCTGAAATGTTGCGTGTGCGTCTTGCCAAGCCCGCGCGTGTGTAAGTTAAGGCTGAGTGTGTGAGGATGTGGAGCACGCGCGGGCAGGAGGAGGGGAGACATTCATTGGAAATTTGGCTAGAAATTAGCCAAGCAAGCATGTTTCAAATATTCACCAAAAATCGACCTTTGATCTTACAGTCAACTTTTTCACAGATTTGTGTTATAAACATTCTCAAGAGTCTTCATATGAACTTGTGATTGAATCAGAGTATCAGTTTTTGACTGGCTGATGTGTAAAGCATTATTTTAGCGTTAGCGATAAGTTCAATTTGCTTTATATCAATCATTTTTGGAGATATGAAGTTGCCTTTGCACACGGTAACATGTTGTACTGTCTTCCATCGATATACCAAGTTTCGTGTTGATATCTCAAAGATTTGCTGAGACATGACTTCACATCCTGTTTGGCGGCTTTTCTGATGAATTTGATTGGCTGTACCGGACAAACGGTTGCGAGGATCAAAATTATTTTCGATAACTTTTGTGAGGCTTGGTCTGAAGATCATCTCTGGTAACTTTGAAGAAGATATGACAAAAATTGTAGGAGGAGTAGGCTTTCAAAGGTTTTTGATAAAACCGGAAATAGCGGAAAATCTACATAACCGGAAATTGACGCCATGGGGTGCGTTGAACTCGGCTTGATCCAGGGAATCCAATGGTACCTCATTTTCGAAAATGGGTCATACGGTTCAAAAGTTGCGTGTGTAAACACAAGTCCAACTTTGACCCGTTGGTGGCGCTGGAGTGGTCTAATGGGAGACATGAAACTTGGTGTAGGTATAGAATCAACTGTCCTTAATGAGTGTGCCAAATTTCACAAAAAGTTGTCGAAGGGTTCTAGGGGCTGCCATTGACTTCCATGGAACAAGAATAATAATAAATATAACTGCAAGCAGTAATGGCGGATTCCTCCAAACATTGCGAACCATTGAAAAATGTATATTCTTGACAAATTGGAATTGTATAGAAAAATCTATGCTGCAGAATTACCAATGGGATACCAAATCTGAAATATAATACCATCAAGATCCACAAGGGCCTTTATTTCAACCCAAGGAGTGAAGGGAGGGGGCTTGGTTAGCCTATCCATTCCAGAAAGCCTTTGTGCTTTAGGGCGTGGAATGTAGCGCCACCTATGGATAATGGTGGGACAGTTGTGGTGTGGTAATTACCCTTGGTCTATACTTTCAAAAAAGCTCGACTAGAGCACACCCCCCGCTCTCAGGGTACCGAGCTTCAGCTCAGTCATGATGCTGGGATGAATGTAGGCCTATATGTAGAGACCAGGGAGACAGACACACTGGCCAGCTGCCCTGATGGGTCCGTGGTAGATCATTAATGCGGGTTGTATCCTACAACGCTCGTGGCCTCCGAGTAGGACATACTGCTGCTGATAGATCAAGACGTTTGGTGGTGGACACATTGCTGGACGAGAGTGACATTGTCTGCTTTCAAGAAACCTGGATGGCCAAGCAAGATCTGGACAAATTGAACTCCCTACACAAGATGTTTCATGGTGCTGGAGAGTCCACTACCGATCTCAGCATGAGAATGGTTTGTGGGAGGATAGCTGGTGGTGTAGCTATACTGTGGAACATAAAATATGACCCAACGGTAAAGGTGGTTTGGCTTAACGTTGACTGGGCTATTGGGTTGGAGTTTAATCACAATGAAAATAAATGTACTATTGTAAATGTGTACACACAATATGAATCCTATGACCATGAGGATGAATTTCAGAACAGGTTAGCTTTTATTCAGTCCTTCATAGAGGACAATAGTTCATGTAGTGTCTATGTCATGGGTGATTTTAATGCTGACATGTCAGATAAGCGTTTATTCTTACAACATCTGCAGCAGTTCTGTAATGAAACTAAATTAATTATATCAAGCGTTATTGCCTGATACAAATTTTACCTATATAAGTGAAACGTGGCACACAACTTCCTGGCTAGACCATATTGTAACCACAGCCGATGCTCATGACTCACTGGAAAGTATAGAGATGTGTTATGGGCTGGCCACCACTGATCACGTACCAGTTGCTATGCTGCTAAATGTTGAGAGTGTACCCTTGTTGCTGGCCCCCCAAGAAAACTGGACTGGTCAAAATTGACCAAAGAGGTTATGCACAGATATTCTCTATTAACTGACAGCTTACATAGTGATGTTGCATTTTCTAGGGATGCCCTAATGTGCACGGATATGAACTGCAAGGATAAACATCATGCTGAAAAGCTCTGTGCCATGTATGATGATATTGTCAAATGTCTTTATGCTTCCCGTGAACCTTTTATTAATCACAAGAGTAAGGTCCCTAACGCACGGCCTGTCTGGAATGAGTTTGTGTCTGAGCAACATGATGCTGCTAGAGAAGCCTTTAGAGTCTGGTCAGAGGCAGGCAGACCCAGACAGGGATTGCTGCTTGATAACAAAAACCTCACAAATGCTAGATTTAAATATGCACTCGTTTCATTAAAGGGGCAATTGACTGGGTTTTTTGGGTATTTCACACTGTTCCTTAAGGTCTCCGAATAGGGTATGTAACATAGGTTGGGTTGAAAATGGCCCGGGTGCTGTTCTATGCCCTCTGACAGATCCTCTGAAATGTTCCCGGGAAAAAACACTAGCTTTTCTCCTTTTATGGTATGCTCATTAATATTTAGATAAGCTGCGCGCTGATTGGTTGGTTATCAACGAGTGAAGCTGGGAGCAAAAACGCAACACGGCCAACAGCAGCACTCGCTGAAACACCAAAGTTGGAGACTTGAAATAAAAACGCGCAAATAAATCTATTGTGTCTACACAACACTGTTTTCAACAGATTGACTATATATCATTTGAAATGATAACATTACTTGTTTCCACTGCTGTTGTTAAAGCAAACTGGATTGACTTAGGTGGGTAGAACGTTAGGCTACAGCTTAGCAACCAAACCATATCGTGATTCTACTCGGCTTCAGTTAGCTAGCTAGGCTAGCTCTAGATATCTTGCTGTAAAATAACATGACAAAGATCTGGACAAACATGCATCGTGAATTGTAGATTTTCATTACACAGGTTATTTATTTGAATGAAACACAGTCAGGAACATGAATCAACGTTAGCCCCATTGCCAATAAACTAGGCTAAATGATCACACATTCTACCTATGCTCTTGCATTAACTAGCAAGCTAAACTTGTTTACATGCCTACAGTCTAGGTGTTACTAGTAACAGTTACTAGCAATGCTAACGTATCCTGTATCTATAACCTGCCTTTCTCCAGTTCTTTCAAATAGATTATCTGGACAGGCGTTAGCAATAAGCCAGACTGCAGTTCGTTTTCTGGCTATTTTTCGGAAGCTTCCCTTCTAATACCGACTACAGCTAGTCTAGTTAGAGTCATTTGATGTGTGTAGAAACGTATTTAGCATTCTACCTGGTATGCTATATACAGGAAACGTTAGCATTGCTAATAACTGTTAGCACAACATCATACTGTCCTTATAGCTTGCGGTTGCAATGAGCATACGGTTGGAACAGCACCTCTTTCCAGGTTCAGCTTCCTAGCATATCCTGCTTGAAATTGTCCAAGGTTGTCAAAACTGTCTTGGGTGAAATGTTCAGAGCAAATGAATGATTGAGTGTCGACTTCGCCGGGATCTTCTCATAGACAACAGCAGCCATGCCTGTTGAATGTTTGGCTCCTTGGGAAGACTGAGTGTTAGCCTTCCCTGTACAGCCTGGAACACAGCATTTACGACCGTGGTCCATTTTCAATATCCTTGTTATAATTCAAAACGTTCTTCTTTGTAATTCCTTATAAGTAGCCCACACAGAGCAGCGCGCAGCTAAACTAGTATCAGAGATAGACGCTACCTCAGACTGGTCTGTATGTAAATTCTGGGGCGTGACAAAGATACAGACCAGAGCCAATAAGAGGGCGATCACCGGTCCTACGTAGGACCGGTGGCTTTTTTGAAAAGCTAGCGTTTTACAGCCAATTTTTTTCTTTTTGAGATTTGAATAGGAAAGAGGTGTCAATGGACTTTGATATTCACGGTATGTTCAGTTTACCCTCCGAACTGTTGTTTTTCAACAATGACAAGGTAAAATCGGTTTTGCAGTCAATTGCCCCTTTAAGAGAAATGAAAACACAATGAGAGCAGACTCGCTGGCCAGAAAGATGCAGAATAACAATCTTACTGACTTCTGGAAGGAGGTCAAGATCATAAATAATAACAGAACTCCCCTCCCTTCTGATATCAAAGGGGTTAGTTGTCCAGAGAAGATTGCTGATCTATGGCATGAGCACTACAGTAAACTATTTAAATGTGTTCAAAGTAACACAGTGAGAATTGATAATGAATATAAAGGTATCTCTGCAGACTTGATAGTTAGATCAGTAGATATTTATGATGCCATCCACATGCTAGACAACAACAAAGCTTGTGGTATGGATTGCATTTCTGCAGAGCATCTAAAAAATGCCAGTTATAGACTCAGTCCATTTCTAGCCATGTGTCTCACTGGAATTATGGTTCATGGTGTTCTACCGAACTCTATTATGTCAATACTGTTAGTGCCTGTTGTTAAAGATAAGGCTGGTAAACTAAACAGCATAGACAGCTATCGACCCATTGCATTGGCCAGTATCTTGTCTAAAGTGTTTGAGAGAATTATTTGATTGAAATTGGAAATGTATATTCTGACTGCAGAAAATCAGTTTGGTTTTACTGAAAGTAGCCTACAATGATGCTTTTAGATTGCTACTTAATGTGCCAAGGTGGCATAGTGCTAGTCAGTTGTTTGTGTCTAAGCACGTACCAACCTGTAAGGCAATCCTGAGACAACTGATGTATGGTTTCAATGATGCTTTTAGATTGCTACTTAATGTGCCTAGGTGGCATAGTGCTGGTCAGTTGTTTCTGTCTAAGCACGTACCAACCTGTAAGGCACTCCTGAGACAACTGATGTATGGTTTCATGTGTCGACTGGACAAGTCTGAGAACTGAATAGTAGAGGCCCTGGTCAACCCTCTAAAGAGCTGCTATCGATTACTTGGAACTTAAGACTACATTGGCACAAAAGTCTTCATACTTTTTATGCACTGTATTATCTATGTTTTATGTTTTCGTTTTACTCTCTTTTTTATAGCTCTATGTCTGTTATTTTATGTGGAACTTGGCGTCTGAAATAAAGATTTATATATATATAAATACATATATATATATCAATGTTTCAGGATTTGTATAACTTTTTACCATTGCATACAAAATCGGAAATGCAATACTAAAAAGATCAGCTTTTGTTAAGAGATCCAAGATTACAAGATCCACAAGGCCTTGGCTAGAAACCAAGGAATGAGTGGGGGCTTGGTCAGCCCACACTCTCCTGAAATGTTGCGTGTGCGTCTTGCCAAGCCCGCGCGTGTGTAAGTTAAGGCTGAGTGTGTGAGGATGTGGAGCACGCGCGGGCAGGAGGAGGGGAGACATTCATTGGAAATTTGGCTAGAAATTAGCCAAGCAAGCATGTTTCAAATATTCACCAAAAATAGACATTTGATCTTACAGTCAACTTTTTCACAGATTTGTGTTATAAACATTCTCAAGAGTCTTCATATGAACTTGTGATTGAATCAGAGTATCAGTTTTTGACTGGCTGATGTGTAAAGCATTATTTTAGCGTTAGCGATAAGTTCAATTTGCTTTATATCAATCATTTTTGGAGATATGAAGTTGCCTTTGCACACGGTAACATGTTGTAGTGTCTTCCATCGATATACCAAGTTTCGTGTTGATATCTCAAAGATTTGCTGAGACATGACTTCACATCCTGTTTGGCGGCTTTTCTGATGAATTTGATTGGCTGTACCGGACAAACGGTTGTGAGGATCAAAATTCTTTTCGATAACTTTTGTGAGGCTTGGTCTGAAGATCATGTCTGGTAACTTTGAAGAAGATATGACAAAAATTGTAGGAGGAGTAGGCTTTCAAAGGTTTTTGATAAAACCGGAAGTAGCGGAAAATCTATATAACCGGAAATTGACGCCATGGGGTGCGTTGAACTCGGCTTGAACCAGGGAATCCAATGGTACCTCATTTTTGAAAATGGGTCATACGGTTCAAAAGTTGCGTGTGTAAACACAAGTCCAACTTTGACCCGTTGGTGGCGCTGGAGTGGTCTAATGGGAGACATGAAACTTGGTGTAGGTATAGAATCAACTGTCCTTAATGAGTGTGCCAAATTTCACAAAAAGTTGTCGAAGTGTTCTAGGGGCTGCCATTGACTTCCATGGAACAAGAATAATAATAATAAATATAACTGCAAGCAGTAATGGCGGATTCCTCCAAACATTGCGAACCATTGAAAAATGTATATTCTTGACAAATTGGAACTGTATAGAAAAATCTATGCTGCAGAATTACCAATGGGATACCAAATCTGAAATATAATACCATCAAGATCCACAAGGGCCTTTATTTCAACCCAAGGAGTGAAGGGCGGGGGCTTGGTTAGCCTATCCATTCCAGAAAGCCTTTGTGCTTTAGGGCGTGGAATGTAGCGCCACCTATGGGTAATGGTGGGACAGTTGTGGTGTGGTAATTACCCTTGGTCTATACTTTCAAAAAAGCTCGACCAGAGCATACCCCCCGCTCTCAGGTTACCGAGCTTCAGCTCAGTCATGATGCTGGGATGAATGTAGGCCTATATGTAGAGACCAGGGAGACAGACACACCGGCCAGCTGCCCTGATGGGTCCGTGGTAGATCATTAATGCGGATTGTATCCTACAACGCTCGTGGCCTCCGAGTAGGACATACTGCTGCTGATAGATCAAGACGTTTGGTGGTGGACACATTGCTGGACGAGAGTGACATTGTCTGCCTTCAAGAAACCTGGATGGCCAAGCAAGATCTGGACAAATTGAACTCCCTACACAAGAACTTTCATGGTGCTGGAGAGTCCACTACCGATCTCAGCATGAGAATGGTTTGTGGGAGGATAGCTGGTGGTGTAGCTATACTGTGGAACATAAAATATGACCCAACGGTAAAGGTGGTGTGGCTTAACGTTGACTGGGCTATTGGGTTGGAGTTTAATCACAATGAAAATAAATTGACTATTGTAAATGTGTACACACCATATGAATCCTCTGACCATGAGGATGAATTTCAGAACAGGTTAGCTTTTATTCAGTCCTTCATAGAGGACAATAGTTCATGTTGTGTCTATGTCATGGGTGATTTTAATGCTGACATGTCAGATAAGCGTTTATTCGCACAACATCTGCAGCAGTTCTGTAATGAAACTAAATTAATTATATCAAGCGTTATTGCCTGATACAAGTTTTACCTATATAAGTGAAACGTGGCACACAACTTCCTGGCTAGACCATATTGTAACCACAGCCGATGCTCATGACTCACTGGAAAGTATAGAGATGTGTTATGGGCCGGCCACCACTGATCACATACCAGTTGCTATGCTGCTAAATGTTGAGAGTGTACCCTTGTTGCTGGCCCCCCAAGAAAACTGGACTGGTCAAAATTGACCAAAGAGGTTATGCACAGATATTCTCTATTAACTGACAGCTTACATAGTGATGTTGCATTTTCTAGGGATGCCCTAATGTGCACGAATATGAACTGCAAGGATAAACATCATGCTGAAAAGCTCTGTGCCATGTATGATGATATTGTCAAATGTCTTTATGCTTCCAGTGAACCTTTTATTAATCACAAGAGTAAGGTCCCTAACGCACGGCCTGTCTGGAATGAGTTTGTGTCTGAGCAACATGCTGCTGCTAGAGAAGCCTTTAGAGTCTGGTCAGAGGCAGGCAGACCCAGACAGGGAGTGCTGCTTGATAACAAAAACCTCACAAATGCTAGATTTAAATATGCACTCGTTTCATTTAGAGAAATGAAAACACAATGAGAGCAGACTCGCTGGCCAGAAAGATGCAGAATAACAATCTTACTGACTTCTGGAAGGAGGTCAAGATCATAAATAATAACAGAACTCCCCTCCCTTCTGTTATCAAAGGGGTTAGTTGTCCAGAGAAGATTGCTGATATATGGCATGAGCACTACAGTAAACTATATAATTGTGTTCAAAGTAACACAGTGAGAATTGATAATCAATATAAAGGTATCTCTGCAGACTTGATAGTTAGACCAGTAGATATTTATGATGCCATCCACATGCTAGACAACAACAAAGCTTGTGGTATGGATTATATTTCTGCAGAGCATCTAAAAAATGCCAGTTATAGACTCAGTCCATTTCTAGCCATGTGTCTCACTGGAATTATGGTTCATGGTGTTCTACCGAACTCTATTATGTCAGTACTGTTAGTGCCTGTTGTTAAAGATAAGGCTGGTAAACTGAACAGCATAGACAACTATCGACCCATTGCATTGGCCAGTATCTTGTCTAAAGTGTTTGAGAGAATTATTTGATTGAAATTGGAAATGTATATTCTGACTGCAGAAAATCAGTTTGGTTTTAAAAGAAAACATGGTACTGATCTCTGTATCTATGCTCTGAAGGAGATTGTCTCAGGTACACAAGTCTTAATTTATCTGTATTTTTATGCTTTATTGATGCTTACAAAGCTTTCGATCGAATTTGTCATGAAAACCGTTTATGAAGCTAATAGCGAGAGGTGTCCCTAAACATCTTGTGAGGATTTTGGTGTTCTCGTATGCCAATCAAACTTTTCATGTTAAATGGGACAATGTTGTATCAGCTCCTTTCCATGTTGGTAACGAAGTTCGACAAGGAGGAATTTGATTTCCCTTTTTGTTTAATATGGATATGGACGACTTATCAAGTCAGCTGAATAAGACAAATACAGGCTGTCTTGTTGGTGAATCTATTGTCAATCATCTGATGTACGCAGATTATCTGGTTCCACTCAGCCTGTTGCAACAGATGCTATGGGTGTGCTCTCAGTATGGCTTAGATCATGATATAAAATATAATGCAAAGAAAAGCCACATAATGATAGTCAGAAGTAATCAGGACAGGAAATTAACCTTCCCTACCTTTTATTTATCTGGCAGTCCCCTTGGTGTTTGTGAGGAAATAAAATATCTGCCATGTCATTTCTGATGATTGGACAGATGACAACGGTATGTATCAACAGCGCTGTCAAATATATTCTCAGGCCAGTATGTTATTAAGGACGTTTTCTATGTGCTCAGATTCAGTTAAATGTTCCCTGTTTAGAACCTACATAACACCATTGTACACTGCTCATTTGTGGTCTATGTACAGGAAAAGGAGTATACAGATACTGAAAGTAGCCTACAATGATGCTTTTAGATTGCTACTTAATGTGCCAAGGTGGCATAGTGCTAGTCAGTTGTTTGTGTCTAAGCACGTACCAACCTGTAAGGCAATCCTGAGACAACTGATGTATGGTTTCAATGATGCTTTTAGATTGCTACTTAATGTGCCTAGGTGGCATAGTGCTGGTCAGTTGTTTCTGTCTAAGCACGTACCAACCTGTAAGGCACTCCTGACACAACTGATGTATGGTTTCATGTGTCGACTGGACAAGTCTGAGAACTGAATAGTAGGGGCTCTGGTCAACCCTCTAAAGAGCTGCTATCGATTACTTGGAACTTAAGACTACATTGGCACAAAAGTCTTCATACTTTTTATGCACTGTATTATCTATGTTTTATGTTTTTGTTTTACTCCCTTTTTTATAGCTCTATGTCTGTTATTTTATGTGGAACTTGGCGTCTGAAATAAAGATTTATATATATATAAACACATATATATATATATATATATCAATGTTTCAGGATTTGTATAACTTTTTACCATTGCATACAAATTGGAAATGCAATACCAAAAAGATCAGCTTTTGTTAAGAGATCCAAGATTACAAGATCCACAAGGCCTTTGCTAGAGACTACGGAATGAGTGGGGGCTTGGTCAGCCCACACTCTCCTGAAATGTTGCGTGTGCGTCTTGCCAAGCCCGCGCGTGTGTAAGTTAAGGCTGAGTGTGTGAGGATGTGGAGCACGCGCGGGCAGGAGGAGGGGAGACATTCATTGGAAATTTGGCTAGAAATTAGCCAAGCAAGCATGTTTCAAATATTCACCAAAAATCGACCTTTGATCTTACAGTCAACTTTTTCACAGATTTGTGTTATAAACATTCTCAAGAGTCTTCATATGAACTTGTGATTGAATCAGAGTATCAGTTTTTGACTGGCTGATGTGTAAAGCATTATTTTAGCGTTAGCGATAAGTTCAATTTGCTTTATATCAATCATTTTTGGAGATATGAAGTTGCCTTTGCACACGGTAACATGTTGTAGTGTCTTCCATCGATATACCAAGTTTCGTGTTGATATCTCAAAGATTTGCTGAGACATGACTTCACATCCTGTTTGGCGGCTTTTCTGATGAATTTGATTGGCTGTACCGGACAAACGGTTGTGAGGATCAAAATTCTTTTCGATAACTTTTGTGAGGCTTGGTCTGAAGATCATCTCTGGTAACTTTGAAGAAGATATGACAAAAATTGTAGGAGGAGTAGGCTTTCAAAGGTTTTTTATAAAACCGGAAATAGCGGAAAATCTATATAACCGGAAATTGACGCCATGGGGTGCGTTGAACTCGGCTTGATCCAGGGAATCCAATGGTGCCTCATTTTTGAAAATCGGTCATACGGTTCAAAAGTTGTGTGTGTAAACACAAGTCCAACTTTGACCCGTTGGTGGCGCTGGAGTGGTCTAATGGGAGACATGAAACTTGGTGTAGGTATAGAATCAACTGTCCTTAATGAGTGTGCCAAATTTCACAAAAAGTTGTCGAAGGGTTCTAGGGGCTGCCATTGACTTCCATGGAACAAGAATAATAATAATAATAAAACTAACAATAACAATAGGTTTCCTCCTGACGGAGGAATCCTAATAATAAATATAACTGCAAGCAGTAATGGCGGATTCCTCCAAACATTGCGAACCATTGAAAAATGTATATTCTTGACAAATTGGAACTGTATAGAAAAATCTATGCTGCAGAATTACCAATGGGATACCAAATCTGAAATATAATACCATCAAGATCCACAAGGGCCTTTATTTCAACCCAAGGAGTGAAGGGAGGGGGCTTGGTTAGCCTATCCATTCCAGAAAGCCTTTGTGCTCTAGGGCGTGGAATGTAGCGCCACCTATGGGTAATGGTGGGACAGTTGTGGTGTGGTAATTACCCTTCAGTCATGATGCTGGGATGAATGTAGGCCTATATGTAGAGACCAGGGAGACAGACACACCGGCCAGCTGCCCTGATGGGTCCGTGGTAGATCATTAATGCGGGTTGTATCCTACAACGCTCGTGGCCTCCGAGTAGGACATACTGCTGCTGATAGATCAAGACGTTTGGTGGTGGACACATTGCTGGACGAGAGTGACATTGTCTGCCTTCAAGAAACCTGGATGGCCAAGCAAGATCTGGACAAATTGAACTCCCTACACAAGATGTTTCATAGTGCTGGAGAGTCCACTACCAATCTCAGCATGAGAATGGTTTGTGGGAGGATAGCTGGTGGTGTAGCTATACTGTGGAACATAAAATATGACCCAACGGTAAAGGTGGTGTGGCTTAACGTTGACTGGGCTATTGGGTTGGAGTTTAATCACAATGAAAATAAATTTACTATTGTAAATGTGTACACACCATATGAATCCTATGACCATGAGGATGAATTTCAGAACAGGTTAGCTTTTATTCAGTCCTTCATAGAGGACAATAGTTCATGTTGTGTCTATGTCATGGGTGATTTTAATGCTGAAATGTCAGATAAGCGTTTATTCGCACAACATCTGCAGCAGTTCTGTAATGAAACTAAATTAATTATATCAAGCGTTATTGCCTGATACAAGTTTTACCTATATAAGTGAAACGTGGCACACAACTTCCTGGCTAGACCATATTGTAACCACAGCCGATGCTCATGACTCACTGGAAAGTATAGAGATGTGTTATGGGCTGGCCACCACTGATCACATACCAGTTGCTATGCTGCTAAATGTTGAGATTGTACCCTTGTTGCTGGCCCCCCAAGAAAACTGGACTGGTCAAAATTGACCAAAGAGGTTCGGCACAGATATTCTCTATTAACTGACAGCTTACATAGTGATGTTGCATTTTCTAGGGATGCCCTAATGTGCACGGATATGAACTGCAAGGATAAACATCATGCTGAAAAGCTCTGTGCCATGTATGATGATATTGTCAAATGTCTTTATGCTTCCAGTGAACCTTTTATTAATCACAAGAGTAAGGTCCCTAACGCACGGCCTGTCTGGAATGAGTTTGTGTCTGAGCAACATGCTGCTGCTAGAGAAGCCTTTAGAGTCTGGTCAGAGGCAGGCAGACCCAGACAGGGAGTGCTGCTTGATAACAAAAACCTCACAAATGCTAGATTTAAATATGCACTCGTTTCATTAAGAGAAATGAAAACACAATGAGAGTAGACTCGCTGGCCAGAAAGATGCAGAATAACAATCTTACTGACTTCTGGAAGGAGGTCAAGATCATAAATAATAACAGAACTCCCCTCCCTTCTGATATCAAAGGGGTTAGTTGTCCAGAGAAGATTGCTGATCTATGGCATGAGCACTACAGTAAACTATTTAATTGTGTTCAAAGTAACACAGTGAGAATTGATAATCAATATAAAGGTATCTCTGCAGACTTGATAGTTAGATCAGTAGATATTTATGATGCCATCCACATGCTAGACAACAACAAAGCTTGTGGTATGGATTCCATTTCTGCAGAGCATCTAAAAAATGCCAGTTATAGACTCAGTCCATTTCTAGCCATGTGTCTCACTGGAATTATGGTTCATGGTGTTCTACCGAACTCTATTATGTCAGTACTGTTAGTGCCTGTTGTTAAAGATAAGGCTGGTAAACTGAACAGCATAGACAACTGTAGCGCCTCTCTAGTTTGGTGGATTTGTAATGAGAGGTGGCTAACCTGAGTTCGTTAGTAATTGTTACTAACTTAAACCAATTTAACATATGAAAAAAACTATACAACCAACTGTTAAACAAAAACAGGAAAGATTTACTTCAGACAAAAAATCAGTTCTTCAGTTATTGGTTCAACATTTACATGACATCGTAATGCACATGGACACACAATACAAACTAGCCGGCAATGCTAACTACACGAATACCTTAATTCAGTACAGTTCTACGGTGCAGGCCTGAGTGTAGCTCGTGTGCGTTGTAGCCGTAAACAAAATGGCTGTTTCGCCAGGATGGCACAAAATAACAAGGAGCTGGTACCTCGGATCAGCAGTGCGGTAGCACACGCACTGCGGCAGAAGGGCGGCAGCAGGTGAAGGAGAGACCGACCAAATACTCTCGTGGATTTACGAGACGAACCAACTCAGGAAGAAGACTGAGGACGACGACAATCCCGACCTCCACCGGCTCCAACCTGGCACTCGCTGTCGCTAGTCTGGCGGCAAAGCCCGTGCTTTATCCAAAACCGCCAACAGCCAAACTCCTCTTTCTGGGTTATTGTTGTTGGTTGAGATATTCACCCAACAATATAAACATAACACCACTAATGATAATATAAAATCTTCACTCTTGGTATTTTACCGTACGCTACAATTTTCTTCTCCCTCCAACTCCTCCGCTCGCTCTGTCTTTTTCTACTCCAACCTCATCTACCCCAACTTCCCGTGTTACCCTGCCCTTTGACCTCAAACCGGATTGGCTTAACATCATAATCAAAATTAAAGCAACAACATAGATTCACAAAACATTCATCTTACTCTCTTCATATTTGTAACCGGTACATTTTAACATGCGTTTTTTAAACAACAGATATACATTTCCAAATGCTGTATTCAGTAAAACATGAACAATATGCATTTCTCATCAAATCAAAATCATACTCTCAAACCTTAAAGTCTATTTATTAAACTATGAACTTAAGTATTATGTATTCAAACTTTTATATTTATGTAATAGGATTGTTTCAACAGAAATGTTTACCACCCGGGCTACACAACTATCGACCCATTGCATTGGCCAGTATCTTGTCTAAAGTGTTTGAGAGAATTATTTGATTGAAATTGGAAATGTATATTCTGACTGCAGAAAATCAGTTTGGTTTTAAAAGAAAACATGGTACTGATCTCTGTATCTATGCTCTGAAGGAGATTGTCTCAGGTACACAAGTCTTAATTCATCTGTATTTTTATGCTTTATTGATGCTTACAAAGCTTTCGATCGAATTTGTCATGAAAAACTGTTTATGAAGCTAATAGCGAGAGGTTTCCCTAAACCTCTTGTGAGGATTTTGGTGTTCTGGTATGCAAATCAAACTTTTCATGTTAAATGGGACAATGTTGTATCAGCTGCTTTCCATGTTGGTAACGGAGTTCGACAAGGAGGAATTTGATTTCCCTTTTTGTTTAATATGGATATGGACGACTTATCAAGCCAGCTGAATAAGACAAATACAGGCTGTCTTGTTGGTGAATCTATTGTCAATCATCTGATGTACGCAGATTATCTGGTTCCACTCAGCCTGTTGCAACAGATGCTATGGGTGTGCTCTCAGTATGGCTTAGATCATGATATAAAATATAATGCAAAGAAAAGCCACATAATGATAGTCAGAAGTAATCAGGACAGGAAATTAACCTTCCCTACCTTTTATTTATCTGGCAGTCCCCTTGGTGTTTGTGAGGAAATAAAATATCTGCCATGTCATTTCTGATGATTGGACAGATGACAACGATATGTATCAACAGCGCTGTCAAATATATTCTCAGGCCAGTATGTTATTAAGGACGTTTTCTATGTGCTCAGATTCAGTTAAATGTTCCCTGTTTAGAACCTACATAACACCATTGTACACTGCTCATTTGTGGTCTATGTACAGGTAAAGGAGTATACAGATACTGAAAGTAGCCTACAATGATGCTTTTAGATTGCTACTTAATGTGCCAAGGTGGCATAGTGCTAGTCAGTTGTTTGTGTCTAAGCACGTACCAACCTGTAAGGCAATCCTGAGACAACTGATGTATGGTTTCAATGATGCTTTTAGATTGCTACTTAATGTGCCTAGGTGGCATAGTGCTGGTCAGTTGTTTCTGTCTAAGCACGTACCAACCTGTAAGGCACTCCTGAGACAACTGATGTATGGTTTCATGTGTCGACTGGACAAGTCTGAGAACTGAATAGTAGAGGCCCTGGTCAACCCTCTAAAGAGCTGCTATCGATTACTTGGAACTTAAGACTACATTGGCACAAAAGTCTTCATACTTTTTATGCACTGTATTATCTATGTTTTATGTTTTCGTTTTACTCTCTTTTTTATAGCTCTATGTCTGTTATTTTATGTGGAACTTGGCGTCTGAAATAAAGATTTATATATATATAAATACATATATATATATCAATGTTTCAGGATTTGTATAACTTTTTACCATTGCATACAAAATCGGAAATGCAATACTAAAAAGATCAGCTTTTGTTAAGAGATCCAAGATTACAAGATCCACAAGGCCTTGGCTAGAAACCAAGGAATGAGTGGGGGCTTGGTCAGCCCACACTCTCCTGAAATGTTGCGTGTGCGTCTTGCCAAGCCCGCGCGTGTGTAAGTTAAGGCTGAGTGTGTGAGGATGTGGAGCACGCGCGGGCAGGAGGAGGGGAGACATTCATTGGAAATTTGGCTAGAAATTAGCCAAGCAAGCATGTTTCAAATATTCACCAAAAATCGACCTTTGATCTTACAGTCAACTTTTTCACAGATTTGTGTTATAAACATTCTCAAGAGTCTTCATATGAACTTGTGATTGAATCAGAGTATCAGTTTTTGACTGGCTGATGTGTAAAGCATTATTTTAGCGTTAGCGATAAGTTCAATTTGCTTTATATCAATCATTTTTGGAGATATGAAGTTGCCTTTGCACACGGTAACATGTTGTAGTGTCTTCCATCGATATACCAAGTTTCGTGTTGATATCTCAAAGATTTGCTGAGACAGGACTTCACATCCTGTTTGGCGGCTTTTCTGATGAATTTGATTGGCTGTACCGGACAAACGGTTGTGAGGATCAAAATTCTTTTCGATAACTTTTGTGACGCTTGGTCTGAAGATCATCTCTGGTAACTTTGAAGAAGATATGACAAAAATTGTAGGAGGAGTAGGCTTTCAAAGGTTTTTGATAAAACCGGAAGTAGCGGAAAATCTATATAACCGGAAATTGACGCCATGGGGTGCGTTGAACTCGGCTTGAACCAGGGAATCCAATGGTACCTCATTTTTGAAAATGGGTCATACGGTTCAAAAGTTGCGTGTGTAAACACAAGTCCAACTTTGACCCATTGGTGGCGCTGGAGTGGTCTAATGGGAGACATGAAACTTGGTGTAGGTATAGAATCAACTGTCCTTAATGAGTGTGCCAAATTTCACAAAAAGTTGTCGAAGTGTTCTAGGGGCTGCCATTGACTTCCATGGAACAAGAATAATAATAATAATAAAACTAACAATAACAATAGGTTTCCTCCTGACGGAGGAATCCTAAATATAACTGCAAGCAGTAATGGCGGATTCCTCCAAACATTGCGAACCATTGAAAAATGTATATTCTTGACAAATTGGAACTGTATAGAAAAATCTATGCTGCAGAATTACCAATGGGATACCAAATCTGAAATATAATACCACCAGGATCCACAAGGGCCTTTATTTCAACTCAAGGAGTGAAGGGAGGGGGCTTGGTTAGCCTATCCATTCCAGAAAGCCTTTGTGCTTTAGGGCGTGGAATGTAGCGCCACATATGGGTAATGGTGGGACAGTTGTGGTTTGGTAATTACCCTTGGTCTATACTTTCAAAAAAGCTCGACCAGAGAATACCCCCCGCTCTCAGGGTACCGAGCTTCAGCTCAGTCATGATGCTGGGATGAATGTAGGCCTATATGTAGAGACCAGGGAGACAGACACACCGGCCAGCTGCCCTGATGGGTCCGTGGTAGATCATTAATGCGGGTTGTATCCTACAACGCTCGTGGCCTCCGAGTAGGACATACTGCTGCTGATAGATCAAGACGTTTGGTGGTGGACGCATTGCTGGACGAGAGTGACATTGTCTGCCTTCAAGAAACCTGGATGACCAAGCAAGATCTGGACAAATTGAACTCCCTACACAAGAACTTTCATGGTGCTGGAGAGTCCACTACCGATCTCAGCATGAGAATGGTTTGTGGGAGGATAGCTGGTGGTGTAGCTATACTGTGGAACATAAAATATGACCCAACGGTAAAGGTGGTGTGGCTTAACGTTGACTGGGCTATTGGGTTGGAGTTTAATCACAATGAAAATAAATTTACTATTGTAAATGTGTACACACCATATGAATCCTATGACCATGAGGATGAATTTCAGAACAGGTTAGCTTTTATTCAGTCCTTCATAGAGGACAATAGTTCATGTTGTGTCTATGTCATGGGTGATTTTAATGCTGACATGTCAGATAAGTGTTTATTCGCACAACATCTGCAGCAGTTCTGTAATGAAACTAAATTAATTATATAAAGCGTTATTGCCTGATACAAGTTTTACCTATATAAGTGAAACGTGGCACACAACTTCCTGGCTAGACCATATTGTAACCACAGCCGATGCTCATGACTCACTGGAAAGTATAGAGATGTGTTATGGGCTGGCCACCACTGATCACATACCAGTTGCTATGCTGCTAAATGTTGAGAGTGTACCCTTGTTGCTGGCCCCCCAAAAAAACTGGACTGGTCAAAATTGACCAAAGAGGTTCGGCACAGATATTCTCTATTAACTAATTCTCGGATATGAACTGCAAGGATAAACATAATGCTGAAAAGCTCTGTGCCATGTATGATGATATTGTCAAATGTCTTTATGCTTCCAGTGAACCTTTTATTAATCACAAGAGTAAGGTCCCTAACGCACGGCCTGTCTGGAATGAGTTTGTGTCTGAGCAACATGCTGCTGCTAGAGAAGCCTTTAGAGTCTGGTCAGAGGCAGGCAGACCCAGACAGAGAGTGCTGCTTGATAACAAAAACCTCACAAATGCTAGATTTAAATATGCACTCGTTTCATTAAGAGAAATGAAAACACAATGAGAGCAGACTCGCTGGCCAGAAAGATGCAGAATAACAATCTTACTGACTTCTGGAAGGAGGTCAAGATCATAAATAATAACAGAACTCCCCTCCCTTCTGATATCAAAGGGGTTAGTTGTCCAGAGAAGATTGCTGATCTATGGCATGAGCACTACAGTAAACTATTTAATTGTGTTCAAAGTAACACAGTGAGAATTGATAATCAATATAAAGGTATCTCTGCAGACTTGATAGTTAGATCAGTAGATATTTATGATGCCATCCACATGCTAGACAACAACAAAGCTTGTGGTATGGATTCCATTTCTGCAGAGCATCTAAAAAATGCCAGTTATAGACTCAGTCCATTTCTAGCCATGTGTCTCACTGGAATTATGGTTCATGGTGTTCTACCGAACTCTATTATGTCAGTACTGTTAGTGCCTGTTGTTAAAGATAAGGCTGGTAAACTGAACAGCATAGACAACTGTAGCGCCTCTCTAGTTTGGTGGATTTGTAATGAGAGGTGGCTAACCTGAGTTCGTTAGTAATTGTTACTAACTTAAACCAATTTAACATATGAAAAAAACAATACAACCAACTGTTAAACAAAAACAGGAAAGATTTACTTCAGACAAAAAATCAGTTCTTCAGTTATTGGTTCAACATTTACATGACATCGTAATGCACATGGACACACAATACAAACTAGCCGGCAATGCTAACTACACGAATACCTTAATTCAGTACAGTTCTACGGTGCAGGCCTGAGTGTAGCTCGTGTGCGTTGTAGCCGTAAACAAAATGGCTGTTTCGCCAGGATGGCACAAAATAACAAGGAGCTGGTACCTCGGATCAGCAGTGCGGTAGCACACGCACTGCGGCAGAAGGGCGGCAGCAGGTGAAGGAGAGACCGACCAAATACTCTCGTGGATTTACGAGACGAACCAACTCAGGAAGAAGACTGAGGACGACGACAATCCCGACCTCCACCGGCTCCAACCTGGCACTCGCTGTCGCTAGTCTGGCAGCAAAGCCCGTGCTTAATCCAAAACCGCCAACAGCCAAACTCCTCTTTCTGGGTTATTGTTGTTGGTTGAGATATTCACCCAACAATATAAACATAACACCACTAATGATAATATAAAATCTTCACTCTTGGTATTTTACCGTACGCTACAATTTTCTTCTCCCTCCAACTCCTCCGCTCGCTCTGTCTTTTTCTACTCCAACCTCATCTACCCCAACTTCCCGTGTTACCCTGCCCTTTGACCTCAAACCGGATTGGCTTAACATCATAATCAAAATTAAAGCAACAACATAGATTCACAAAACATTCATCTTACTCTCTTCATATTTGTAACCGGTACATTTTAACATGCGTTTTTTAAACAACAGATATACATTTCCAAATGCTGTATTCAGTAAAACATGAACAATATGCAGTTCTCATCAAATTGTTTCAACAGAAATGTTTACCACCCGGGCTACACAACTATCGACCCATTGCATTGGCCAGTATCTTGTCTAAAGTGTTTGAGAGAATTATTTGATTGAAATTGGAAATGTATATTCTGACTGCAGAAAATCAGTTTGGTTTTAAAAGAAAACATGGTACTGATCTCTGTATCTATGCTCTGAAGGAGATTGTCTCAGGTACACAAGTCTTAATTCATCTGTATTTTTATGCTTTATTGATGCTTACAAAGCCTTCGATCGAATTTGTCATGAAAAACTGTTTATGAAGCTAATAGCGAGAGGTGTCCCTAAACCTCTTGTGAGGATTTTGGTGTTCTGGTATGCCAATCAAACTTTTCATGTTAAATGGGACAATGTTGTATCAGCTGCTTTCCATGTTGGTAACGGAGTTCGACAAGGAGGAATTTGATTTCCCTTTTTGTTTAATATGGATATGGACGACTTATCAAGCCAGCTGAATAAGACAAATACAGGCTGTCTTGTTGGTGAATCTATTGTCAATCATCTGATGTACGCAGATTATCTGGTTCCACTCAGCCTGTTGCAACAGATGCTATGGGTGTGCTCTCAGTATGGCTTAGATCATGATATAAAATATAATGCAAAGAAAAGCCACATAATGATAGTCAGAAGTGAGCAGGACAGGAAATTAACCTTCCCTACCTTTTATTTATCTGGCAGTCCCCTTGGTGTTTGTGAGGAAATAAAATATCTGCCATGTCATTTCTGATGATTGGACAGATGACAACGATATGTATCAACAGCGCTGTCAAATATATTCTCAGGCCAGTATGTTATTAAGGACGTTTTCTATGTGCTCAGATTCAGTTAAATGTTCCCTGTTTAGAACCTACATAACACCATTGTACACTGCTCATTTGTGGTCTATGTACAGGTAAAGGAGTATACAGATACTGAAAGTAGCCTACAATGATGCTTTTAGATTGCTACTTAATGTGCCAAGGTGGCATAGTGCTAGTCAGTTGTTTGTGTCTAAGCACGTACCAACCTGTAAGGCAATCCTGAGACAACTGATGTATGGTTTCAATGATGCTTTTAGATTGCTACTTAATGTGCCTAGGTGGCATAGTGCTGGTCAGTTGTTTCTGTCTAAGCACGTACCAACCTGTAAGGCACTCCTGAGACAACTGATGTATGGTTTCATGTGTCGACTGGACAAGTCTGAGAACTGAATAGTAGAGGCCCTGGTCAACCCTCTAAAGAGCTGCTATCGATTACTTGGAACTTAAGACTACATTGGCACAAAAGTCTTCATACTTTTTATGCACTGTATTATCTATGTTTTATGTTTTCGTTTTACTCTCTTTTTTATAGCTCTATGTCTGTTATTTTATGTGGAACTTGGCGTCTGAAATAAAGATTTATATATATATAAATACATTTATATATCAATGTTTCAGGATTTGTATAACTTTTTACCATTGCATACAAAATCGGAAATGCAATACTAAAAAGATCAGCTTTTGTTAAGAGATCCAAGATTACAAGATCCACAAGGCCTTGGCTAGAAACCAAGGAATGAGTGGGGGCTTGGTCAGCCCACACTCTCCTGAAATGTTGCGTGTGCGTCTTGCCAAGCCCGCGCGTGTGTAAGTTAAGGCTGAGTGTGTGAGGATGTGGAGCACGCGCGGGCAGGAGGAGGGGAGACATTCATTGGAAATTTGGCTAGAAATTAGCCAAGCAAGCATGTTTCAAATATTCACCAAAAATCGACCTTTGATCTTACAGTCAACTTTTTCACAGATTTGTGTTATAAACATTCTCAAGAGTCTTCATATGAACTTGTGATTGAATCAGAGTATCAGTTTTTGACTGGCTGATGTGTAAAGCATTATTTTAGCGTTAGCGATAAGTTCAATTTGCTTTATATCAATCATTTTTGGAGATATGAAGTTGCCTTTGCACACGGTAACATGTTGTAGTGTCTTCCATCGATATACCAAGTTTCGTGTTGATATCTCAAAGATTTGCTGAGACATGACTTCACATCCTGTTTGGCGGCTTTTCTGATGAATTTGATTGGCTGTACCGGACAAAGGGTTGTGAGGATCAAAATTCTTTTCGATAACTTTTGTGACGCTTGGTCTGAAGATCATCTCTGGTAACTTTGAAGAAGATATGACAAAAATTGTAGGAGGAGTAGGCTTTCAAAGGTTTTTGATAAAACCGGAAGTAGCGGAAAATCTATATAACCGGAAATTGACGCCATGGGGTGCGTTGAACTCGGCTTGAACCAGGGAATCCAATGGTACCTCATTTTTGAAAATGGGTCATACGGTTCAAAAGTTGCGTGTGTAAACACAAGTCCAACTTTGACCCGTTGGTGGCGCTGGAGTGGTCTTATGGGAGACATGAAACTTGGTGTAGGTATAGAATCAACTGTCCTTAATGAGTGTGCCAAATTTCACAAAAAGTTGTCAAAGTGTTCTAGGGGCTGCCATTGACTTCCATGGAACAAGAATAATAATAAATATAACTGCAAGCAGTAATGGCGGATTCCTCCAAACATTGCGAACCATTGAAAAATGTATATTCTTGACAAATTGGAACTGTATAGAAAAATCTATGCTGCAGAATTACCAATGGGATACCAAATCTGAAATATAATACCATCAAGATCCACAAGGGCCTTTATTTCAACCCAAGGAGTGAAGGGAGGGGGCTTGGTTAGCCTATCCATTCCAGAAAGCCTTTGTGCTTTAGGGCGTGGAATGTAGCGCCACCTATGGGTAATGGTGGGACAGTTGTGGTGTGGTAATTACCCTTGGTCTATACTTTCAAAAAAGCTCGACCAGAGCATACCCCCCACTCTCAGGGTACCGAGCTTCAGCTCAGTCATGATGCTGGGATGAATGTAGGCCTATATGTAGAGACCAGGGAGACAGACACACCGGCCAGCTGCCCTGATGGGTCCGTGGTAGATCATTAATGCGGGTTGTATCCTACAACGCTCGTGGCCTCCGAGTAGGACATACTGCTGCTGATAGATCAAGACGTTTGGTGGTGGACACATTGCTGGACGAGAGTGACATTGTCTGCCTTCAAGAAACCTGGATGACCAAGCAAGATCTGGACAAATTGAACTCCCTACACAAGAACTTTCATGGTGCTGGAGAGTCCACTACCGATCTCAGCATGAGAATGGTTTGTGGGAGGATAGCTGGTGGTGTAGCTATACTGTGGAACATAAAATATGACCCAACGGTAAAGGTGGTGTGGCTTAACGTTGACTGGGCTATTGGGTTGGAGTTTAATCACAATGAAAATAAATGTACTATTGTAAATGTGTACACACCATATGAATCCTATGACCATGAGGATGAATTTCAGAACAGGTTAGCTTTTATTCAGTCCTTCATAGAGGACAATAGTTCATGTTGTGTCTATGTCATGGGTGATTTTAATGCTGACATGTCAGATAAGCGTTTATTCGCACAACATCTGCAGCAGTTCTGTAATGAAACTAAATTAATTATATCGAGCGTTATTGCCTGATACAAGTTTTACCTATATAAGTGAAACGTGGCACACAACTTCCTGGCTAGACCATATTGTAACCACAGCCGATGCTCATGACTCACTGGAAAGTATAGAGATGTGTTATGGGCTGGCCACCACTGATCACATACCAGTTGCTATGCTGCTAAATGTTGAGAGTGTACCCTTGTTGCTGGCCCCCCAAGAAAACTGGACTGGTCAAAATTGACCAAAGAGGTTATGCACAGATATTCTCTATTAACTGACAGCTTACATAGTGATGTTGCATTTTCTAGGGATGCCCTAATGTGCACGGATATGAACTGCAAGGATAAACATCATGCTGAAAAGCTCTGTGCCATGTATGATGATATTGTCAAATGTCTTTATGCTTTCAGTGAAGGTTTTATTAATCACAAGAGTAAGGTCCCTAACGCACGGCCTGTCTGGAATGAGTTTGTGTCTGAGCAACATGCTGCTGCTAGAGAAGCCTTTAGAGTCTGGTCAGAGGCAGGCAGACCCAGACAGAGAGTGCTGCTTGATAACAAAAACCTCACAAATGCTAGATTTAAATATGCACTCGTTTCATTAAGAGAAATGAAAACACAATGAGAGCAGACTCGCTGGCCAGAAAGATGCAGAATAACAATCTTACTGACTTCTGGAAGGAGGTCAAGATCATAAATAATAACAGAACTCCCCTCCCTTCTGATATCAAAGGGGTTAGTTGTCCAGAGAAGATTGCTGATCTATGGCATGAGCACTACAGTAAACTATTTAATTGTGTTCAAAGTAACACAGTGAGAATTGATAATCAATATAAAGGTATCTCTGCAGACTTGATAGTTAGATCAGTAGATATTTATGATGCCATCCACATGCTAGACAACAACAAAGCTTGTGGTATGGATTCCATTTCTGCAGAGCATCTAAAAAATGCCAGTTATAGACTCAGTCCATTTCTAGCCATGTGTCTCACTGGAATTATGGTTCATGGTGTTCTACCGAACTCTATTATGTCAGTACTGTTAGTGCCTGTTGTTAAAGATAAGGCTGGTAAACTGAACAGCATAGACAACTGTAGCGCCTCTCTAGTTTGGTGGATTTGTAATGAGAGGTGGCTAACCTGAGTTCGTTAGTAATTGTTACTAACTTAAACCAATTTAACATATGAAAAAAACAATACAACCAACTGTTAAACAAAAACAGGAAAGATTTACTTCAGACAAAAAATCAGTTCTTCAGTTATTGGTTCAACATTTACATGACATCGTAATGCACATGGACACACAATACAAACTAGCCGGCAATGCTAACTACACGAATACCTTAATTCAGTACAGTTCTACGGTGCAGGCCTGAGTGTAGCTCGTGTGCGTTGTAGCCGTAAACAAAATGGCTGTTTCGCCAGGATGGCACAAAATAACAAGGAGCTGGTACCTCGGATCAGCAGTGCGGTAGCACACGCACTGCGGCAGAAGGGCGGCAGCAGGTGAAGGAGAGACCGACCAAATACTCTCGTGGATTTACGAGACGAACCAACTCAGGAAGAAGACTGAGGACGACGACAATCCCGACCTCCACCGGCTCCAACCTGGCACTCGCTGTCGCTAGTCTGGCGGCAAAGCCCGTGCTTAATCCAAAACCGCCAACAGCCAAACTCCTCTTTCTGGGTTATTGTTGTTGGTTGAGATATTCACCCAACAATATAAACATAACACCACTAATGATAATATAAAATCTTCACTCTTGGTATTTTACCGTACGCTACAATTTTCTTCTCCCTCCAACTCCTCCGCTCGCTCTGTCTTTTTCTACTCCAACCTCATCTACCCCAACTTCCCGTGTTACCCTGCCCTTTGACCTCAAACCGGATTGGCTTAACATCATAATCAAAATTAAAGCAACAACATAGATTCACAAAACATTCATCTTACTCTCTTCATATTTGTAACCGGTACATTTTAACATGCGTTTTTTAAACAACAGATATACATTTCCAAATGCTGTATTCAGTAAAACATGAACAATATGCATTTCTCATCAAATCAAAATCATACTCTCAAACCTTAAAGTCTATTTATTAAACTATGAACTTAAGTATTATGTATTCAAACTTTTATATTTATGTAATAGGATTGTTTCAACAGAAATGTTTACCACCCGGGCTACACAACTATCGATCCATTGCATTGGCCAGTATCTTGTCTAAAGTGTTTGAGAGAATTATTTGATTGAAATTGGAAATGTATATTCTGACTGCAGAAAATCAGTTTGGTTTTAAAAGAAAACATGGTACTGATCTCTGTATCTATGCTCTGAAGGAGATTGTCTCAGGTACACAAGTCTTAATTCATCTGTATTTTTATGCTTTATTGATGCTTACAAAGCTTTCGATCGAATTTGTCATGAAAAACTGTTTATGAAGCTAATAGCGAGAGGTGTCCCTAAACCTCTTGTGAGGATTTTGGTGTTCTGGTATGCCAATCAAACTTTTCATGTTAAATGGGACAATGTTGTATCAGCTGCTTTCCATGTTGGTAACGGAGTTCGACAAGGAGGAATTTGATTTCCCTTTTTGTTTAATATGGATATGGACGACTTATCAAGCCAGCTGAATAAGACAAATACAGGCTGTCTTGTTGGTGAATCTATTGTCAATCATCTGATGTACGCAGATTATCTGGTTCCACTCAGCCTGTTGCAACAGATGCTATGGGTGTGCTCTCAGTATGGCTTAGATCATGATATAAAATATAATGCAAAGAAAAGCCACATAATGATAGTCAGAAGTAATCAGGACAGGAAATTAACCTTCCCTACCTTTTATTTATCTGGCAGTCCCCTTGGTGTTTGTGAGGAAATAAAAGATCTGCCATGTCATTTCTGATGATTGGACAGATGACAACGATATGTATCAACAGCGCTGTCAAATATATTCTCAGGCCAGTATGTTATTAAGGACGTTTTCTATGTGCTCAGATTCAGTTAAATGTTCCCTGTTTAGAACCTACATAACACCATTGTACACTGCTCATTTGTGGTCTATGTACAGGTAAAGGAGTATACAGATACTGAAAGTAGCCTACAATGATGCTTTTAGATTGCTACTTAATGTGCCAAGGTGGCATAGTGCTAGTCAGTTGTTTGTGTCTAAGCACGTACCAACCTGTAAGGCAATCCTGAGACAACTGATGTATGGTTTCAATGATGCTTTTAGATTGCTACTTAATGTGCCTAGGTGGCATAGTGCTGGTCAGTTGTTTCTGTCTAAGCACGTACCAACCTGTAAGGCACTCCTGAGACAACTGATGTATGGTTTCATGTGTCGACTGGACAAGTCTGAGAACTGAATAGTAGAGGCCCTGGTCAACCCTCTAAAGAGCTGCTATCGATTACTTGGAACTTAAGACTACATTGGCACAAAAGTCTTCATACTTTTTATGCACTGTATTATCTATGTTTTATGTTTTCGTTTTACTCTCTTTTTTATAGCTCTATGTCTGTTATTTTATGTGGAACTTGGCGTCTGAAATAAAGATTTATATATATATAAATACATATATATATATCAATGTTTCAGGATTTGTATAACTTTTTACCATTGCATACAAAATCGGAAATGCAATACTAAAAAGATCAGCTTTTGTTAAGAGATCCAAGATTACAAGATCCACAAGGCCTTGGCTAGAAACCAAGGAATGAGTGGGGGCTTGGTCAGCCCACACTCTCCTGAAATGTTGCGTGTGCGTCTTGCCAAGCCCGCGCGTGTGTAAGTTAAGGCTGAGTGTGTGAGGATGTGGAGCACGCGCGGGCAGGAGGAGGGGAGACATTCATTGGAAATTTGGCTAGAAATTAGCCAAGCAAGCATGTTTCAAATATTCACCAAAAATCGACCTTTGATCTTACAGTCAACTTTTTCACAGATTTGTGTTATAAACATTCTCAAGAGTCTTCATATGAACTTGTGATTGAATCAGAGTATCAGTTTTTGACTGGCTGATGTGTAAAGCATTATTTTAGCGTTAGCGATAAGTTCAATTTGCTTTATATCAATCATTTTTGGAGATATGAAGTTGCCTTTGCACACGGTAACATGTTGTAGTGTCTTCCATCGATATACCAAGTTTCGTGTTGATATCTCAAAGATTTGCTGAGACAGGACTTCACATCCTGTTTGGCGGCTTTTCTGATGAATTTGATTGGCTGTACCGGACAAACGGTTGTGAGGATCAAAATTCTTTTCGATAACTTTTGTGACGCTTGGTCTGAAGATCATCTCTGGTAACTTTGAAGAAGATATGACAAAAATTGTAGGAGGAGTAGGCTTTCAAAGGTTTTTGATAAAACCGGAAGTAGCGGAAAATCTATATAACCGGAAATTGACGCCATGGGGTGCGTTGAACTCGGCTTGAACCAGGGAATCCAATGGTACCTCATTTTTGAAAATGGGTCATACGGTTCAAAAGTTGCGTGTGTAAACACAAGTCCAACTTTGACCCATTGGTGGCGCTGGAGTGGTCTAATGGGAGACATGAAACTTGGTGTAGGTATAGAATCAACTGTCCTTAATGAGTGTGCCAAATTTCACAAAAAGTTGTCGAAGTGTTCTAGGGGCTGCCATTGACTTCCATGGAACAAGAATAATAATAATAATAAAACTAACAATAACAATAGGTTTCCTCCTGACGGAGGAATCCTAATAATAATAAAACTAACAATAACAATAGGTTTCCTCCTGACGGAGGAATCCTAATATAATAAAAACTAACAATAACAATAGGTTTCCTCCTGACGGAGGAATCCTAATAATAAAACTAACAATAACAATAGGTTTCCTCCTGACGGAGGAATCCTAAATATAACTGCAAGCAGTAATGGCGGATTCCTCCAAACATTGCGAACCATTGAAAAATGTATATTCTTGACAAATTGGAATTGTATAGAAAAATCTATGCTGCAGAATTACCAATGGGATACCAAATCTGAAATATAATACCATCAAGATCCACAAGGGCCTTTATTTCAACCCAAGGAGTGAAGGGAGGGGGCTTGGTTAGCCTATCCATTCCAGAAAGCCTTTGTGCTTTAGGGCGTGGAATGTAGCGCCACATATGGGTAATGGTGGGACAGTTGTGGTTTGGTAATTACCCTTGGTCTATACTTTCAAAAAAGCTCGACCAGAGAATACCCCCCGCTCTCAGGGTACCGAGCTTCAGCTCAGTCATGATGCTGGGATGAATGTAGGCCTATATGTAGAGACCAGGGAGACAGACACACCGGCCAGCTGCCCTGATGGGTCCGTGGTAGATCATTAATGCGGGTTGTATCCTACAACGCTCGTGGCCTCCGAGTAGGACATACTGCTGCTGATAGATCAAGACGTTTGGTGGTGGACACATTGCTGGACGAGAGTGACATTGTCTGCCTTCAAGAAACCTGGATGACCAAGCAAGATCTGGACAAATTGAACTCCCTACACAAGAACTTTCATGGTGCTGGAGAGTCCACTACCGATCTCAGCATGAGAATGGTTTGTGGGAGGATAGCTGGTGGTGTAGCTATACTGTGGAACATAAAATATGACCCAACGGTAAAGGTGGTGTGGCTTAACGTTGACTGGGCTATTGGGTTGGAGTTTAATCACAATGAAAATAAATTTACTATTGTAAATGTGTACACACCATATGAATCCTATGACCATGAGGATGAATTTCAGAACAGGTTAGCTTTTATTCAGTCCTTCATAGAGGACAATAGTTCATGTTGTGTCTATTGTCATGGGTGATTTTAATGCTGACATGTCAGATAAGCGTTTATTCGCACAACATCTGCAGCAGTTCTGTAATGAAACTAAATTAATTATATCAAGCGTTATTGCCTGATACAAGTTTTACCTATATAAGTGAAACGTGGCACACAACTTCCTGGCTAGACCATATTGTAACCACAGCCGATGCTCATGACTCACTGGAAAGTATAGAGATGTGTCATGGGCTGGCCACCACTGATCACATACCAGTTGCTATGCTGCTAAATGTTGAGAGTGTACCCTTGTTGCTGGCCCCCCAAGAAAACTGGACTGGTCAAAATTGACCAAAGAGGTTATGCACAGATATTCTCTATTAACTGACAGCTTACATAGTGATGTTGCATTTTCTAGGGATGCCCTAATGTGCACGGATATGAACTGCAAGGATAAACATCATGCTGAAAAGCTCTGTGCCATGTATGATGATATTGTCAAATGTCTTTATGCTTCCAGTGAACCTTTTATTAATCACAAGAGTAAGGTCCCTAACGCACGGCCTGTCTGGAATGAGTTTGTGTCTGAGCAACATGCTGCTGCTAGAGAAGCCTTTAGAGTCTGGTCAGAGGCAGGCAGACCCAGACAGGGAGTGCTGCTTGATAACAAAAACCTCACAAATGCTAGATTTAAATATGCACTTGTTTCATTAAGAGAAATGAAAACACAATGAGAGCAGACTCGCTGGCCAGAAGATCATAAATAATAACAGAACTCCCCTCCCTTCTGATATCAAAGGGGTTAGTTGTCCAAAGAAGATTGCTGATCTATGGCATGAGCACTACAGTAAACTATTTAATTGTGTTAAAAGTAACACAGTGAGAATTGATAATGAATATAAAGGTATCTCTGCAGACTTGATAGTTAGATCAGTAGATATTTATGATGCCATCCCACATGCTAGACAACAACAAAGCTTGTGGTATGGATTGCATTTCTGCAGAGCATCTAAAAAATGCCAGTTATAGACTCAGTCCATTTCTAGCCATGTGTCTCACTGGAATTATGGTTCATGGTGTTCTACCGAACTCTATTATGTCAGTACTGTTAGTGCCTGTTGTTAAAGATAAGGCTGGTAAACTGAAAAGCATAGACAGCTATCGACCCATTGCATTGGCCAGTATCTTGTCTAAAGTGTTTGAGAGAATTATTTGATTGAAATTGGAAATGTATATTCTGACTGCAGACAATCAGTTTGGTTTTAAAAGAAAACATGGTACTGATCTCTGTATCTATGCTCTGAAGGAGATTGTCTCAGGTACACAAGACTTAATTCATCTGTATTTTTATGCTTTATTGATGCTTACAAAGCTTTCGATCGAATTTGTCATGAAAAACTGTTTATGAAGCTAATAGCGAGAGGTGTCCCTAAACCTCTTGTGAGGATTTTGGTGTTCTGGTATGCCAATCAAACTTTTCATGTTAAATGGGACAATGTTGTATCAGCTCCTTTCCATGTTGGTAACGGAGTTCGACAAGGAGGAATTGGATTTCCCTTTTTGTTTAATATGGTTATGGACGACTTGTCAAGCCAGCTGAATAAGACAAATACAGGCTGTCTTGTTGGTGAATCTATTGTCAATCATCTGATGTACGCAAATGATCTGGTTCCACTCAGCCTGTTGCAACAGATGCTATGGGTGTGCTCTCAGTATGGCTTAGATCATGATATAAAATATAATGCAAAGAAAAGCCACATTATGATAGTCAGAAGTAATCAGGACAGGAAATTAACCTTCCCTACCTTTTATTTATCTGGCAGTCCCCTTGGTGTTTGTGAGGAAATAAAATATCTGGGCCATGTCCATTTCTGATGATTGGACAGATGACAACGATATGTATCAACAGCGCTGTCAAATGTATTCTCAGGCCAGTATGTTATTAAGGACGTTTTCTATGTGCTCAGATTCAGTTAAATGTTCCCTGTTTTAGAACCTACATAACACCATTGTACACTGCTCATTTGTGGTCTATGTACAGGAAAAGGAGTATACAGATACTGAAAGTAGCCTACAATGATGCTTTTAGATTGCTACTTAATGTGCCAAGGTGGCATAGTGCTAGTCAGTTGTTAGTGTCTAAGCACGTACCAACCTGTAAGGCAATCCTGAGACAACTGATGTAGGGTTTCAATGATGCTTTTTAGATTGCTACTTAATGTGCCTAGGTGGCATAGTGCTGGTCAGTTGTTTCTGTCAAAGCACGTACCAACCTGTAAGGCACTCCTGACAAAACTGATGTACGGTTTCGTGTGTCGACTGGACAAGTCTGAGAACTGAATAGTAGAGGCTCTGGTCAACCCTCTAAAGAGCTGCTATCGATTACTTGGAACTTAAGACTACATTGGCACAAAAGTCTTCATACTTTTTATGCACTGTATTATCTATGTTTTATGTTTTTGTTTTACTCTCTTTTTTATAGCTCTATGTCTGTTATTTTATGTGGAACTTGGCGTCTGAAATAAAGATTTATATATATATATATAAATTCATATATATATATATCAATGTTTCAGGATTTGTATAACTTTTTACCATTGCATACAAAATCGGAAATGCAATACCAAAAAGATCAGCTTTTGTTAAGAGATCCAAGATTACAAGATCCACAAGGCCTTTGCTAGAGACTAAGGAATGAGTGGGGGCTTGGTCAGCCCACACTCTCCTGAAATGTTGCGTGTGCATCTTGCCAAGCCCGCGCGTGTGTAAGTTAAGGCTGAGTGTGTGAGGATGTGGAGCACGCGCGGGCAGGAGGAGGGGAGACATTCATTGGAAATTTGGCTAGAAATTAGCCAAGCAAGCATGTTTCAAATATTCACCAAAAATCGACCTTTGATCTTACAGTCAACTTTTTCACAGATTTGTGTTATAAACATTCTCAAGAGTCTTCATATGAACTTGTGATTGAATCAGAGTATCAGTTTTTGACTGGCTGATGTGTAAAGCATTATTTTAGCGTTAGCGATAAGTTCAATTTGCTTTATATCAATCATTTTTGGAGATATGAAGTTGCCTTTGCACACGGTAACATGTTGTAGTGTCTTCCATCGATATACCAAGTTTCGTGTTGATATCTCAAAGATTTGCTGAGACATGACTTCACATCCTGTTTGGCGGCTTTTCTGATGAATTTGATTGGCTGTAACGGACAAACGGTTGTGAGGATCAAAATTCTTTTCGATAACTTTTGTGAGGCTTGGTCTGAAGATCATCTCTGGTAACTTTGAAAAAGATATGACAAAAATTGTAGGAGGAGTAGGCTTTCAAAGGTTTTTGATAAAACCGGAAATAGCGGAAAATCTATATAACCGGAAATTGACGCCATGGTGTGCATTGAACTCGGCTTGATCCAGGGAATCCAAAGGTACCTCATTTTTGAAAATCGGTCATACGGTTCAAAAGTTGCGTGTGTAAACACAAGTCCAACTTTGACCCGTTGGTGGCGCTGGAGTGGTCTAATGGGAGACATGAAACTTGGTGTAGGTATAGAATCAACTGTCCTTAATGAGTGTGCCAAATTTCACAAAAAGTTGTCGAAGGGTTCTAGGGGCTGCCATTGACTTCCATGGAACAAGAATAATAATAATAATAAAACTAACAATAACAATAGGTTTCCTCCTGACGGAGGAATCCTAAATATAACTGCAAGCAGTAATGGCGGATTCCTCCAAACATTGCGAACCATTGAAAAATGTATATTCTTGACAAATTGGAACTGTATAGAAAAATCTATGCTGCAGAATTACCAATGGGATACCAAATCTGAAATATAATACCATCAAGATCCACAAGGGCCTTTATTTCAACCCAAGGAGTGAAGGGAGGGGGCTTGGTTAGCCTATCCATTCCAGAAAGCCTTTGTGCTTTAGGGCGTGGAATGTAGCGCCACCTATGGGTAATGGTGGGACAGTTGTGGTGTGGTAATTACCCTTGGTCTATACTTTCAAAAAAGCTCGACCAGAGCATACCCCCCGCTCTCAGGGTAACCGAGCTTCAGCTCAGTCATGATGCTGGGATGAATGTAGGCCTATATGTAGAGACCAGGGAGACAGACACACCGGCCAGCTGCCCTGATGGGTCCGTGGTAGATCATTAATGCGGATTGTATCCTACAACGCTCGTGGCCTCCGAGTAGGACATACTGCTGCTGATAGATCAAGACGTTTGGTGGTGGACACATTGCTGGACGAGAGTGACATTGTCTGCCTTCAAGAAACCTGGATGGCCAAGCAAGATCTGGACAAATTGAACTCCCTACACAAGAACTTTCATGGTGCTGGAGAGTCCACTACCGATCTCAGCATGAGAATGGTTTGTGGGAGGATAGCTGGTGGTGTAGCTATACTGTGGAACATAAAATATGACCCAACGGTAAAGGTGGTGTGGCTTAACGTTGACTGGGCTATTGGGTTGGAGTTTAATCACAATGAAAATAAATTGACTATTGTAAATGTGTACACACCATATGAATCCTCTGACCATGAGGATGAATTTCAGAACAGGTTAGCTTTTATTCAGTCCTTCATAGAGGACAATAGTTCATGTTGTGTCTATGTCATGGGTGATTTTAATGCTGACATGTCAGATAAGCGTTTATTCGCACAACATCTGCAGCAGTTCTGTAATGAAACTAAATTAATTATATCAAGCGTTATTGCCTGATACAAGTTTTACCTATATAAGTGAAACGTGGCACACAACTTCCTGGCTAGACCATATTGTAACCACAGCCGATGCTCATGACTCACTGGAAAGTATAGAGATGTGTTATGGGGCTGGCCACCACTGATCACATACCAGTTGCTATGCTGCTAAATGTTGAGAGTGTACCCTTGTTGCTGGCCCCCCAAGAAAACTGGACTGGTCAAAATTGACCAAAGAGGTTATGCACAGATATTCTCTATTAACTGACAGCTTACATAGTGATGTTGCATTTTCTAGGGATGCCCTAATGTGCACGGATATGAACTGCAAGGATAAACATCATGCTGAAAAGCTCTGTGCCATGTATGATGATATTGTCAAATGTCTTTATGCTTCCAGTGAACCTTTATTAATCACAAGAGTAAGGTCCCTAACGCACGGCCTGTCTGGAATGAGTTTGTGTCTGAGCAACATGCTGCTGCTAGAGAAGCCTTTAGAGTCTGGTCAGAGGCAGGCAGACCCAGACAGGGAGTGCTGCTTGATAACAAAAACCTCACAAATGCTAGATTTAAATATGCACTCGTTTCATTTAGAGAAATGAAAACACAATGAGAGCAGACTCGCTGGCCAGAAAGATGCAGAATAACAATCTTACTGACTTCTGGAAGGAGGTCAAGATCATAAATAATAACAGAACTCCCCTCCCTTCTGTTATCAAAGGGGTTAGTTGTCCAGAGAAGATTGCTGATATATGGCATGAGCACTACAGTAAACTATATAATTGTGTTCAAAGTAACACAGTGAGAATTGATAATCAATATAAAGGTATCTCTGCAGACTTGATAGTTAGACCAGTAGATATTTATGATGCCATCCACATGCTAGACAACAACAAAGCTTGTGGTATGGATTATATTTCTGCAGAGCATCTAAAAAAATGCCAGTTATAGACTCAGTCCATTTCTAGCCATGTGTCTCACTGGAATTATGGTTCATGGTGTTCTACCGAACTCTATTATGTCAGTACTGTTAGTGCCTGTTGTTAAAGATAAGGCTGGTAAACTGAACAGCATAGACAACTATCGACCCATTGCATTGGCCAGTATCTTGTCTAAAGTGTTTGAGAGAATTATTTGATTGAAATTGGAAATGTATATTCTGACGGCAGAAAATCAGTTTGGTTTTAAAAGAAAACATGGTACTGATCTCTGTATCTATGCTCTGAAGGAGATTGTCTCAGGTACACAAGTCTTAATTTATCTGTATTTTTATGCTTTATTGATGCTTACAAAGCTTTCGATCGAATTTGTCATGAAAAAACTGTTTATGAAGCTAATAGCGAGAGGTGTCCCTAAACCTCTTGTGAGGATTTTGGTGTTCTGGTATGCCAATCAAACTTTTCATGTTAAATGGGACAATGTTGTATCAGCTCCTTTCCATGTTGGTAACGGAGTTCGACAAGGAGGAATTTGATTTCCCTTTTTGTTTAATATGGATATGGACGACTTATCAAGCCAGCTGAATAAGACAAATACAGGCTGTCTTGTTGGTGAATCTATTGTCAATCATCTGATGTACGCAGATGATCTGGTTCCACTCAGCCTGTTGCAACAGATGCTATGGGTGTGCTCTCAGTATGGCTTAGATCATGATATAAAATATAATGCAAAGAAAAGCCACATAATGATAGTCAGAAGTAATCAGGACAGGAAATTAACCTTCCCTACCTTTTATTTATCTGGCAGTCCCCTTGGTGTTTGTGAGGAAATAAAATATCTGCCATGTCATTTCTGATGATTGGACAGATGACAACAATATGTATCAACAGCGCTGTAAAATATATTATCAGGCCAGTATGTTATTAAGGACAGTTTCTATGTGCTCAGATTCAGTTTAATGTTCCCTGTTTAGAACCTACATAACACCATTGTACACTGCTCATTTGTGGTCTATGTACAGGTAAAGGAGTATAAAGATACTGA